>NW_026728946.1:0-300000 GCF_030272615.1 Cryptomeria japonica
TAACTGAAGAGTATCTTTTCACTTTACGATTGCATAAACCATTATATATAATGTTTCTAATGTGGTTGTGAAGTTATTTGATTGCTTATCTTGTCCTACCATTGGCTCTATTACCCTTCATGTTGAAGTTTATAATAAATACATAGATGTTGACTTTATTACCATACCTTCCTCTGAGAAGTTTCGTTTGAAGATGGGTTATCCTTGGCTATCTTACATGAAGGATATTGCTTCTCCAATCCACAAGTTTCTAAAATTTCCTCACAATGGAGAAATCATAATCATGAACCATAGCTTATTTCGTCCATCTGAAAGAAGCCTCGTTGTTCCTATTGATTTCTTTTGGCCTGAACAATTTCAATCTCTTCCATCAAGGAGGGATGCTCTTTTTCAACCTTATCAAAAATGGAAGAACGATATGATTTTATCCTTAAGTCAACCTAGATCCCCAACACTTGACATTCCTATTACTCTTCAAGATAAGGTTCTTCCCCTAACAAACAGAACTAATCTCCCTCCTAAGGAAGATTTTCCACCTATACCTATGGATGTGACTTTACCTTCTCTTAAGGAGAACAACAATATTCTTCCTAAGGTTAGACCTATACCTCCTCCTCTTGATGGACCTGGTCTCCTTCCTACACCTAATATTCCTCCTTTCTATGGCTTTGTTCCACCTCCTTCCTCTTATCGAGAGATGAGGCTTGCTTCTCCCATTGTGAAACCAAAAAAACCTCAACCTCAACCTTCAACTTTCAAGGAGAGAAACATTCCTACTTTTTCAAGTGTTCCTCCTCCTCCTCAGTATTCCAATAAGACTTGATGGAATCGTTGTGCGAGAGAATGCAAACAAAGAAGTCGTGTTTGATCTCGTGAAGCTATCCCTCAAAATACTCAATCTCCTTAGACTCCATCAGCTGACTTGATTCCCTTTTCTCCTAAGAAAGATGTTCAACGTACATCTCCTAATCATAAGTAGCACAAACCATGTGATGGTTTTACACCTATTTGTGTTCTAGCTCCTCTTTCTCTACACTTTGATGAAGAAATGGGTGAAAATTTTATTTATAATGGAAATACAAATCCTAATACTTCTGATAGTGAGTAGGAGTATGTTGATGTGGACAAGCATTTATCAGATGAATTTTCACAAACCCTAATCCTAGCTCCTAGAATGAAACAAAGTGACTTACCACTTGAGCATAGTCCTTGTTTGGATCTTGTGATCTAGCTCCATCTGTTGTGCTCGATGTCGTTCCTCTGGCATGTTTGTCGCCTTCCCGAAATAGTGATTTACAAGATTGGGTGGCAGATGTTGTGCTAGATTAGCAATATTGGCACTGCAAATATTCCCCCTGTCCTTTCTTTCTCTATTGTAACCATTCTTATTTATGTATCCATGTTCTTCTATTCTTCTCTTAATGTCTACTTGGAGACGATGCAAAGCATTGAGATCTTTTCTTTGTCTCTTTCATGTTGACTCAAAAGATATCCTCTCTTCTCTTTCTTCTAAGGTAGTGTCCTTCTTTGGGGAATGACGATTATTATATGCATATACATACATGATATAGATGAGTTATCATACAGCACACTGACCCCGAGGAAAGCGACAATACCTCATGTTTTGTGTTCATTATCCTTGAGTTTATTCCTCGATTGGGGGCTAAATCCTTGCGATAATGTGCTCCCTCCTTCTCTCTCTCTTGGGTGTATCCCAACTTAAAGAAATCGCTCCGGATAAGGCACGCGAGATCGCTTTAACGTGGGGGCATACACTCCACTCATATTTTCCTTCTTTTGATACTTAGAATTAATTAGTGAACTTTTTCTTTCTTTCTAATCTCTGGTATCCTTGCTTTCATGACTCATAGTGAAGTGAACTTTTCTACTTGCAGTCATTGTTCTCCCCTTCTCGATATTCCCTTTTACTTTGTCAATCAAAGTCGTAACATACTAAGTCCACTAGGGGCTTGGTGCATCTTGCCTCCTTGACATGGAAAATTTTTTTCAATCTTGTTTCCTTGAACTTTACCACTAGCATTGGTGTACGCTTATACTCCTACTAAAGTGGGGGCTAAATGTAGTGTCATAAACTTGTGACCCTACAAATTTTTTATTGCATTAGGGTCCTCATGCACGCAAGATTGAATCCATTAGCTTGATCCGAGAGGGGAGATTGCTCAGCCCTCATAACAGCTTCTTTCTCAGCTCATTTTGGTTTTATTTAGATTATTGATTAGTCATACCAAACATGTGTCCTTTCATTATTGGCCTTGTTTTTATTTTGAAAGGTTGTGTTTGTTAATGCAATATTATTTTATGGATTATGCAAATAGATATAAACATAAATTTTAGCTTAGTTAGGTGTCCCACTTATGGATATTTAACTCACCATCCCTTAAAATTTTGGGGGAAGATAACTAACATCCCCTCCCTATTAGTGGGAGGGGAGTCGACTTCTGAGTGTATTTTCATCATTCTGGCTAGATTTTCTTTCCTTCTTCCTATATGTGCATCTCATTCTTGAATTAATTCAAATGTTTATTTATCCAATTTTATGTTCTCTTTTACATTGAATTATTTATTTTCAATATGGTAGGTAGGACATGCATTTCTTTACCTTATGTAGCTCAATTTGATACTAGCATATAAGTGGAGTTTCTAACAAATTATACATGGTATCTAAGGTAGATCTATAATTAATTATTTGTTTATTATTTTTATGGGTTATTTTTTTGGAAAATATTGGTGAATGTGTATTAGTAGAGGTTGTGGATCTTCTAGTGAGGGAAAAGAGGTTGCAAATTTTTTTTGGTGTATTTGCATGTATGTAATATCTAAGAGGTTGATCTTTCAATGGTGCCATCTTTCACTAAAATATTTGAAGACCATGATTTAGATCTTTATTTATAGGGTGAACTCACAATGTTGGTTTCCACTTTTTCGTACATCTCGAGTTTTGGTGAAATGATACATTTTTAAAAAAATATAACGATTTAAGCTTTAAGAGGTCCTGTTTGAAGTAATTAATTGAAGAGAGTTAGATCAAAGTCTCTTAGATCAAAATTTCTTGGATAGAACCTCTCTACTTCTAAATCATACTTGCAATAGAGGCTCCTTTCCATCTGTAAAATGCTGATAAAAAACCAATTTTACATTACCTTTTGGGGGCTCAAATGAATTCCTTTGGAAGTTTATTTTTTAAGTATTTAGCCATTATTATAATCTTTCCAAATAGTATAATTTTTAATATATTTAATTTCATTAATATAGTTTTATTATATTTCATTAATATCAATTGGATATATGTCAAAATTACAGTTAACTTGACTTCAAATCTTAATGAAATATGAAATATTGAAGATAATGTTACAAAACCAATTGTAAACACAAGATGTGGGTGTTTAAAAAACCAAATTCAAAAGAATCACGTTCATATCTTTTATAGGAAAAAAGTTGCACTATACAAAGTGAGTGTCACTCTTTAAAAATGTTGTTTTTTGAAAAAAAGGTTAGTTTTCGAGGGAGATAGAATAATGGAAGAAAATGGATTTCAAATATTATTAAAAAGTAATTTCTACAATCTACATACTAAATCACACAAATCACTAGTTCACATCATCTACAAATTCCTTACGTTTTAGAAGTAATAGGTGTTTGAATCTAAAGTTTTTTTCTAAAAATGAATATTGTAGTGTCAAAGTTGGCAAAATAGTGTAACCCACTATTGTGGGTTCACCATTTATAAATATTCCTTTAATTCTTATTAAGCCATGTAATATCTATTTTAGGTGGCATTTTTTTCATCTCTATTTGCTCATGTAATCCTTTTTTGATATTTAGAACCTAGTGTATAGATCTCTCTTGAATACTAGAGAAAAACAACATCAAAGGTGTGAAAATCTTTGTTCAATCATTTATTGTAGACCCATGGACCAATATTTTTTGTTAAAAGGTATAGAAATCAATAGTAGGGCACATGAATCAAAAATAGTCATAAAAAATCAATATATTATGAGAATCAATATCCTTAATAATTTTAAGAATAGCACATTGTCAAATTAAAACCAATAGTTTAATCCTTGGTCTCATGGTAGGGTCACATGAGGGAGAAAACCTTTTGATCTTATTAATTAGGGATTAAATTCACCCCACTTTTTGTTTGCCTATAAAATTGAATCGTCATCAAATTCATCTTGGATCATTGAATTAGGTTCCTAACATCACATGGGAACTTCCCATGTTGTGTTTACTTCCTAAGAGACTCATACTATGTATGTCATCACTTTTGGTAATGAAACTTCAATACTAGTTATAGGGAGAGGGTTTGTTATAGATAAAGGTAGAATATACACTTTTTTTTTTCGTGTTCTTTTTTAATGGAAAGCATATAAAGATGGGAGATGAAAAAATTCCTATACAAATTTATTATCCCATATAATACATGAAATGGGGGAACTATAAAATCCTTATATTATGGGTTAGAAGTGGTTGAGCCTAGAGTTAAAATACTGAACTAGAATAAGGCCATGTTATAACAAACTCTTACTTGTAAGAAGAAAAGAAATTTCTCTCTCTCTCTCTCTCTCTCTCTCTCTCTCTCTCTCTCTCTCTCTCTCTCTCTCTCTCTCTCTCAACCTACTTATATAACTTACTCTTCCTCATCCTCACATTAAATACATAAACTAAACATTTGAGTAGACATGGTATTTACATATATACATTTACATATACTTAATTATATTTTATGCGGGTAAGTGCACAAAGATCGGGGACCAAAAAAGTGACAAACTTTCTTTTGGCCTCCATCAAACATTATGGTGCACACAAAATAAGGCACATGCCAAATATGGCACACGCCTTATTTGGATTGCAGCAAATAGATATAACAATATTATTTTATTTTAAATGGACATTCAAACTTCATTTTTCTATAAACCCCACATTTTGAGCTCTGATTTTGTCTTTCTAGACTGTGCATGCAAAATAAAAAGATTGTTTTCGCTTCTAGATTTGTTAGATCTTCATCAACATGATTATATGTTTGTGGTAGGTAATTGTTCTATTATATGTCATTCTACAATTCATTTGTTATATATATTATACATTGATGTCTATACTTATGATTGTATCAGTTGGAGCTACAAAGAATTCTATATAGGAGGTCTAGTGAACACATTCAAAAGAGGCCATCATCACATACATATCCATCCTCGTGATAGTCAAAGGTAGCTTGTGATCTATTTCCTTATGATAGTGGGAAATCAGTAGACTAGAGGCCTTTGTTGTATGCCTATGTGGAATTTTTGAGGATATATTTTGTATTTTGTATATGTGACATATATGTCCATATGGTTACTTGTTCCCTTGCATCATTGTATTGGATATATATGTTATACTCTTATTGAAATTAACCATTGTGTGACTTTATGACCTTTTTTAGTTGATGCAAATCATATTGCAACTATTATACATAATCACAAAAATATATTTGATTGTTGAAATGAATATTCTCTAATTATATCAACATTTTTCTATGTGAGATATTATATATTCAATCGGTTTTGTCTACAATTGTTATTACATTCCTAATTGAACTCAATTTTTTTTCACAATTCAACTTCATAATTTGGTAGCTAGTAAATATTTATGGTTTAATGCCTAGAATTTCAATTTTGTCATAGTTCATGGAGACAAATAGTAGTACCATTATCATAGTTACATTTTTTGTTTCCCTATCTAGTCTTTTCAATGTACTTGCAGTTAGTTTATTAGTGTTAGACTAAGTTATAAAGTTTGATTTTGCAGTATTTAACAGATATGCTTAAGAAACAAATAACTCTTTTAATTGAAAAAAAATTCTTTCTTTCTAGTACAAGCAAGATTTCAACTCTTACATTAAATTTGGACCCTCTAAACTACATTCAAAATTAAAATTACTTTTATTTTATACCCATTTACTCAAAAAACATGTCACCACTTTCACCTTATATTATTAAAAAATATCACTAATTTCACCTTATATTACTAAAATGTATCATCACTTTCACATTACCATCCCAGAAATAAAGATTGAAAACACAGTTCAAGAAGGTGCCTTTCATTTGAACAATACAATATAAATTTTGTTTCATTCCAACATGACACGAAATACCTTACAAAATTGCTCCTAAAGTAATTAAAAAGCAGACTAATTGTTGATGCTTATAGGGTTACAAAGAAGAATGTCGGGTCTCATACTTATCCCACACATGTAGATTGTGTTTTTATGAACTCGAGTGGTTGAATGAGCTATTTATATTAGAAGAGTGTTTAGAAATGTCATATTTGTCTATTTCCACTTTCATTATCAAACTTGTGGTTTGATCACTCCATTTGATATCTATTATCCTAAAATGAAGACTAATTTGTTTACAAACAACATTTTTTTATATATTTCATAAAAATTAACTCTATTTGATTGTCACATATGTTTAATAAGGGGCATGACACAAACGCGTAGGTTCAGATGGATCGTATGCACGTTCCATGGACTCCAAGATATGCAACGTGAAAGTTTGACAATTTTTTATACTTTGAGCACTCAAGGGAAAGCGTTTCTAGGGCGTGGCTCGTAAGGATCGAGCATGTTGTTCGTGCTAAAAAGGGGCATAAGTAGCGTAAAATATACCACTAGGATGCACTTGTGCTAACAGTTTGTTCCCGGGATGAGCGGATCAAAACTTAGGGTATCTTGTCGCCTTTCATTGAATGCATCTGACACTTTTTGTTGCAAGCGAAAAAGTGGCAGCATAGGCAAATGGAATTGAGTAATCAAAAATTAAGATAGGTGATTTTTGGAGGTCATGACATATCCTGATAGATTCAAAGGACTCATTCACACATGTCACAGGCTTCGAGAGACGCAACGTGAAAGTTTGATAGTTTTTCGCACTTTGATGAGCACTCAAGGGAAAGTGTTACTAGGGTATGTCTCGGAAGGATCGGTTGAGTTGATGAGAAAAAAAGGGGCATGGCCAGCATAAATGGAGCCACTGAGACAAGTTTGAGCTAAGAGTTCATGTTGAAGATGAGCAGACTGAAAGTTAGGGTTTTTTGTCACATTTTAATGAATGCGTATGAAACTTTTTGTTGCAAGCGAAAAAGAGGCGGCATAGGAAAATGGAATTGAGTAATAGAAAAATGAGATAGGTTTTTGTAGTCAACCATGACACAACCCTATAGGTTCAGATGACTCATTTGCATGTGTCAGGAGCTCCAAGAGACGAAACATCAAAGTTTGATAGTTTTGCACATTTTGAGCACTCAACGGAAAGGGTCACTACGGTGTGTCTTGCAATGATTAAGTGACTTGGCGAAAAAAATAGGGGCATGGATACCATAAGCTCAGCCATCAATAGAAGTTGGATTTGATTGTTCATGCCCAAGATGAGTGGATAAAAAGTTAGGGTATGTTGTCGTCTTTCATTGAATGCATTTGACACTTTTTGTTGCAAACAAAAAAGTGGTGGCATAGAAAAATATAATTGAGTAATCCAAAATTGAGATAGGTTTTTTTAAGTGGTCATGACATGACCTCATAGGTTTAGAGGACTCATTGAAAGGTGCCACAGGCTCCAAGATATGCAACGCCAAACTTTGACAGTTATTTAAACTTTGAGCACTCAGGGGAAAGCGTCGCTACGGTGTGGCTTGAAAGGATGGAGCAAGTTGGCAAGTGAAACCAGGGAATGGCTAGCATAAACCCGACCACCCAGATGCTCTCGCGCTAATGGTTCATACCCAAGATGAGTGTATCAAAAGTTAGGGTATATTATCGCCTTTCATTGAATGCATTTTACACTTTTTGTTGCAGGTGAAAAAGTGACACCATAGGAGAATGGAATTGAGTGAGCCAAAACAAAGAGAGGGATTTTTAACTGGTCATGACACAACCCCGTGATTTCAGATGACCCATTCGTAGGTTCCACAGGCTCTAAGATATGCAATGTCAAACTTTGATAATTTTGCACACTTTGAGCACTAAAGGGAAATTATCGCTACAGTGTGGCTCAAAAGGATCACCGAGTTGGCGAACCAAACAAGGGCATGTATAGCATAAAACAAGACACTTGGATGTGTTCACACCAAAGGTTTGTTCTCAAGAATTGCATTTCGAAAGTTAGGGTATATTGTATCCTTTACTTGAATGCATTTTACACTTTTTGTTGCAAGCGAAAAAGTGATGCCATAGAAAAATGGAATAGTGAGCCAAAAATGTCAAAGGTTTTTGTACATGGTTGTGACACAATTTTGTGGGTTCAGGCGGCTTGTTTTCAAGTTATAAGGGCTCAAAGATACGAAATTTCAAAGTTTGACAGTTTTGCATACTTTGAGCACTCAAGGGGAAGCGTCGCTATGGTGTGGCTCTGAAGGATCGGGCAAGTTGGCGAGTGAAACAAGGGCATGGCTATAGTAAACCCAGCCACCTGGACATTCTCTTTCTGACGGTCTATGCCCAGGATGACCAGATTGAAAGTCAGGGTATGTTAGCGCCTTTCATTGAAAGTTAGGGTGTATTGTCACCTTTCATTTAATCCATTTTACACTTTTTGTTGCAGGGAAAAAAGTGATGCCATAGGAAAATGGAATTGAGTGAACTAAAACTCAGATATTTTTTTGTAAGTGGCTATGTCATGACCTCGTGGGTTCATATTTCTCATTCGTAGGTGTCATGGGCTTTGATATACACAACGTCAAAGTTTCACAGTTTTGCCTACCCAATCAGCATCAGTATAAACTTTTAGATCAAAATCATTTCTCTTTTGATATACTAAGCCATAATCTCCACTGCCTCTCAGGTATCTGAAAATTCTCTTGATTGTTGTCATATGGGTTTCTTTGGGATCTGCAGAGAATCTTGCAACAATACCTACTGCATGTGCTATATCCGGTCTACTGTGCACAAAATACTGTAACTTTCCAATCATGGATCCCTCTTGCATGGTTAATGTCATAACTGAAGAGTATCTTTTCACTTTACGATTGCATAAACCACTATATATGATGTTTCTAATGTGGTTGTGAAGTTATTTGATTGCTTATCTTGTCCTACCATTGGCTCTATTACCCTTCATGTTGAAGTTTATACTAAATACATACATGTTGACTTTGTTACCATACCTTCTTCTGAGAAGTTCCATTTGAAGATGGGTTATCCTTGGCTATCTTACATGAAGGATATTGCTTCTCCAATCCACAAGTTTCTAAAATTTCCTCACAATGCAGAAATCATAATCATGAACCATAGCTTATTTCGTTCATCTGAAAGAAGCCTCGTTGTTCCTATTGATTTCTTTTGGCCTGAACAATTTCAATCTCTTCCATCAAGGAGGGATGCTCTTTTTCAACCTTATCAAAAATGGAAGAACGATATGATTTTATCCTTAAGTCAACCTAGATCCCCAACACTTGACATTCCTATTACTCTTCAAGATAAGGTTCTTCCCCTCACAGACAGAACTAATCTCCCTCCTAAGGAAGATTGTCCACCTATACCTATGGATGTGACTTTACCTTCTCTTAAGGAGAACAACAATATTCTTCCTAAGGTTAGACCTATACCTCCTCCTCTTGATGGACCTGGTCTCCTTCCTACACCTAATATTCCTCCTTTCTATGGCTTTGTTCCACCTCCTTCCTCTTATCGAGAGATGAGGCTTCCTTCTCCCATTATGAAACCAAAAAAACCTCAACCTCAACCTTCCACTTTCAAGGAGAGAAACGTTCCTACTTTTACAAGTGTTCCTCCTCCTCCTCAGTATTCCAATAAGACTTGATGGAATCGTTGTGCGAGAGAATGCAAACAAAGATGTCGTGTTTGATCTCGTGAAGCTATCCCTCAAAATACTCAATCTCCTTAGACTCCATTAGCTGATTTGATTCCCTTTTCTCCTAAGAAAGATGTTCAACCTACATCTCCTAATCATAAGTAGCACAAACCATGTGATGGTTTTACACCTATTTGTGTTCTAGCTCCTCTTTCTCTACACTTTGATGAAGAAATGGGTGAGAATTTTATTTATAATGGAAATACAAATCCTAATACTTCAGATAGTGAGTAGGAGTATGTTGATGTGGACAAGCATTTATCAGATGAATTTTCACAAACCCTAATCCTAGCTCCTCGAATCAAACAAAGTGACTTACCACTTGAGCATAGTCCTTGTTTGGATCTTGTGATCTAGCTCCATCTGTTGTGCTCGATGTCGTTCCTCTGGCATGTTTCTCGCCTTCCCGAAATAGTGATCAACAAGATTGGGTGGCAGATGTTGTGCTAGATTAGCAATATTGGCACTACAAATATTCCCCCTGTCCTTTCTTTCTCTATTGTAACCAGTCTTATTTATGTACCCATGTTCTTCTATTATTCCCTTAATGTCTACTTGGAGACAATGCAAAGCATTGAGATCTTTTCTTTGTCTCTTTCATGTTGACTCAAAAGATATCCTCTCTTCCCTTTTTTCTAAGGTAGTGTCCTTCTTTGGGGAATGACGATTATTATATGCATATACATACATGATATAAATGAGTTATCATACAACACACTGACCCCGAGGAAAGCGACAATACCTCATGTTTTGTGTTCATTATCCTTGAGTTTATTCCTTGATTGGGGGCTAAATCCTTGTGATAATGTGCTCCCTCCTTCTCTCTCTCTTGGCTGTATCTCAACTTTAAGAAATCGTTCCCGATAAGGTACACGCGATCGCTTTAATGTGGGGGCATACACTCCGCTCATATTTTCCTTCTTGTGATACTTAGAATTAATTAGTGAACTTTTTCTTTCTTTCTAATCTTTGGTATCCTTGCTTTCATGACTCATAGTGAAGTGAACTTTTCTACTTGCAGTCATGGTTCTCCCCTTCTCGATATTCCCTTTTACTTTTTCAATCAAAGTCGTAACATCCTAAGTCCACTAGGGGCTTGGTGCATCTTGCCTCCTTGACATGGAAAAAGTTTTTCAATCTTGTTTCCTTGAACTTTACCGCTAGCATTGGTGTACGCTTATACTCCTACTAAAGTGGGGGCTAAATGTAGTGTCATAAACTTGTGACCCTACAAATTTTTGATTGCATTAGGGTCCTCATGCACACAAGATTGAATCCTTTAGCCTGATCGGAGAGGGGAGATCGCTCAGCCCTCATAACAGCTTCTTTCTTGGCCTCTTCATCACCCCGTCCACACTCTTCCCTGGAGGAAGGGGTAGGATAGGGGTGTGGCGCCACTCTCCCCCCTTGGATAGGGATGTGGCACCCTTGTCCTTGCCCTATTTTGGGGAAGGACCCTTCCTAGGGTTGCATTGTTGGTTGTGCATTGGACGGGAAACTACCCCGATGTCGGCCTGTGACAAAAATCAAATCCACTAACATGTATTTAAGGGGCACTCGTCCTCTCATTTTCATAAGTTGGATAGGTCGAAGCTGGATAGATTCAAGGTGCACAAGCGATCAAGCATTCTTTTCTATTATTGAGCATTCTAAAGTCTCCCTTCAAGGCTAGGTGTTGCATTCAAGTCAAGGATTCAACCATTGAAGAGGATATTGATTCCAACATTCAATTTCCACACAAGAATTTATATCAGCATTTCTATCACAACCTCCCTTGAGGTGATTTACAATTCAGTCTTTCATTTACAGCTACTTGCAATTACTTTCTTTCATTACCTCGTTAATTTCAAAACTGGGGTTTTACCTAAAGGCAAACCCCCAATCCAAACCCGTTTCCCTCTCTTTTATGCATGTAGGTTGTAGGGGTTTGATTTCTTTTATCTTGTACAAATGAACGTGGTGGGAGGATGAGAGCGTTGTGATGAAAATGGTGGTCATTTTGTGAATGTTGTCGACGTTTAGTTGAACTTATGAACATTTGAATTAGTCTTGATGGTTAGTTATATATCAATGTCAAAGTAGGAAAATATTAAATAGATGAATTGTTCGTAGAGATGACAAGACAATTGTAATATTCAGTTATTTATTCATTGATTTTACCATGGCTCTTACTCACCGTGTCACACAAGGATTTAAGAGCTGCCTTAGTTTATATAGGAGGCTATATAATTTTCAACTTGTATTTGATTAGGTCACTATATAGTCCATCTGGAATGTCCAATAGAAACCTGAAGAGTGGGTGTGTGTGAGAAGAGTCAAGACGTCTTTGCCAGTGTAATTTAGTTGAACAGAAGACCTTCACTATCACTTGACTTGCTATTATTCCCAACGCTGCCTTGCACCACATTGAAAAGAAACAAAGTTGACCTCAAAAGACGGTTAAAAAAAGAAGTAGTGGTCAACAATTGTGATCATCAACGATTTAGTCATGGCCACTCCTTTGTTAGTCTATATATGAGACGCCGATTAGAAAATCCTTTAAAAAGTAAACGTGAAAGTTGCTGGCATTCCATACAGCTCCGAGTGCATTTAATATTTCCGTCCCTTTCTGATATTTCTTTCTAACCTCCATTTATTTCGGTCAAAGCAGTGGCGACTCTTTCAATGCATGTGCTTGACTTAGCTCTATACTATCACAAAGTTACTTTGTTATCTGGATTAAACCTTTCAACTATGAGGGACCCCCACCTTCCTAGTTGAAAAAAAAATTTAAAATTAGGGATTTTTTTAAAGAGCTTATATGTTAATCAAAATATGAAACATAGACATTTGTTTATTTCTTTAAAATGTTATATGGTTTTTAAGAGAGTCAAGTATTGTAATTATGCATTTGTTACAAGGCTTCAGGTTGTTATTAGCATTATTATTTTCTTAAATAGGTTCAAAATTCACTAATCTATAGAGTGTTACTCCTTTAAACAATTTCTAGTGCATGAGGATGGCTTCACTCGCAAAGTGATTTAAGAAATTTGTTACCAAATTCCTTCAACAAATATTCATTGAATTACCATTAGATGTAGTTCTTCCCATAAAAATGTCACAGAGGCCCTCTAGTCACTCTATCTGAGGACGCACATGCGTTTCTAAGACGAAAACACGGTGCACCGACATCTTGTATGAACAGAGTCAAAGAGTTCGTACAAAGAGCAAACTGTGATGGGAAATGTGCCCAAATAACAGAAACTAAGCAAATATTGATATGATAACAAAATATGATTATTATTGAAATAATAAAAAGAAAAAAGGGAAGAAATGTAGTCTCACGGTCTGGCCACGCTTGAAGTCTTGACCAATCTCCCCAAAGCTACTCGGCAACCAGCACACAAGAGGAACAAGGACGAAAAGGTTGTGGTTGTGTTTTTAGAGGCCTGCCACAGCTAGACCCCCTCTTTGGTGTTTCCACCTCCATGGATAACCAAGATAGATAGATGAAAAGATAGTTAAGATTATAGATAAAAGATACAACAACAATATGTCAACGAATATTCTATGGAGATAACAAAAGATAGAGGAAGAAGAAGACTCCCCTTCCACATGCAAAGCAAGAAGCCTGTTGGATGATGAAGAAGAAGAAGTCGGTCTTCCTCAAAGAATGACAATGGCAGCAATATGTGAGAGCCAAGGACACAGTCAAAGAGAGCTTCGAAATGAGACAATGAACAAGCATGAATCCAATTTCATTCTAGGGAGAGAGCTAGAGAGGCAACTACACAGACCAAATGAGCTTCAAAAGCAAAGATTAACATGTTGGGATGAAAACGAAAGTCAATGATTGTGGAGAGGTGTTATAGGCATCTTCTAGGCATAGGTGTAATGCTCAAATGACCACATTCAAATTGGTAGATTCGTGAGATGCTAGTGCGACATGCGGACGTCTCCACAATGCGCTAGTTTCTATGAGTCAAATAGTCGACAGGGTTAGAAAGGGGCAAGGCGAAGGCTAATGGGTCAAGTGAGATGGACAAATGGACAAGGAGATGAAGAAGATCTCCAATCAGTATAAAGCGGAGGCTCTTATGTAGCATAGAATTACATGGGGTGCAATTTGCGACACTACATAACAATAAATATTTCAAGGCTGAGACAGCATAAGTAGCTCAAGGGTATTTTAAAAAATAGTAACAAGGTTTTAGGTAATGTAATACTAGATACAAATGAAATCAATCGTATTAGACAATTGAAGGACTATCTTACTAGGTAGGTTGATCCAAGCATAGTAACAACTCTTTAGGGACATCATTTAAGTACAAAGTCAAGAAAAACTAAGAGAGTTGGAGAATTAGTTCTCAATCAATCACAAATTAGGATGCTTCTAGAGTTACTAGGAACCCAAATTCACCTTTGAATTTGGGTTCCTAGTAACTCTAGAAGCATCCTAATTTGTGATTGATTGAGAACAAATAATTTTCGGAAGGGTTGATTGTAATGTCCCCTCTTCAAACTTAAACTCTGTCCAAACAAAGGTTAAATAATTCAGATAAAATATGGAATTACATTTAAATTTTATTTTTTATAATATCAAGGGGCATGAAGACTTAATAGAGGGAAAAGATATTCAAGAGGGATGAAGCAAGGACAATTCTCTTGACATTTTAGCAGTGTCAAGTTGCCTAGTGATTAGCAAGATGGATTTGGATTTCAAATAGTGGCGGCTGCAATATCTGGATCATTAGGAGAAGATGAAGAAAGAGGCAGAGCTTCTGTTTTATGAAACTCCATGTCATGGTTATTTTTAATGATGCTCTCCTTCTGGCATCTCCAATTTAATGAATATATTATAAAATTTTGCTGGAGGAGTCATATTTAAATTATATATATTTATATTTTGGGAAAATTATGTAAAAACTCTCTCTCTCAGTCGAAATGCACTATTCCTGATCGCTCCATTTGCTTCCATACGTTACATATTTTTTGACTTCCATACTGCATTTCCATGCATTTCTGATTGTCAATACGTGCTGCAGATGTAGAAAACGCCTCTCGGCATCATAATAATAAGAAATAATTAATAATTGCAAACAGAAATTAATTATAAGTCTTATAATTTCAAATTGCTTGCTAGAATTTTAATTTTTGTAAAAGTTTGCGTGACGAATCAGTTTTCAATGGAAGGGACGCAACCCTTCTCTCAAGACCTGCAATTGCTAATTATATAGATCCTCAATTTCTTTGTTGACAAGCATCCATCTATCTAACTTGTTGGTGAAGTGATTATAATTTGCAGACTTCCATTCTTGGCAGAACATTTTTTTCCAAAGAATTTTGGAGCGCAGTATCACATTTAGGTATGTGTTTCAAAATTCCATCAATTGTGGCTTCATATATACAATCAAAATTATAAAAATTATATAGGTAACATTTTACTACATGTTAAATGTAACACAGACAACTTCTCGACAAGTAGCTGTTGAAATTTTGTGCAATATTTACAATTAAAATATTAGTCGATAATTGTTTACAAACTCTATTAATTCATATCATTTGTCTTGAAAATCACAAGTGCTTTGATTGGGTTTGTAGGAGTTAGAGAAATATGACCAGGGGAAAGGGAATGAAGTCAAAGAGCAGTAACAAGCAGGTAAAATCTCAACTTTCGAGCAAATTAAACAAGTGCAAAAGTTAACATGGTAACTAATAAAGGCGATTGTACAACAAATTTGCAGGGTTTTAGCCAACACACACCGATAACAGTAAATGCAAAAGATGGCACAGAAGCGAGCAAAAGTGATGAGGTGACAAATTTGAAAAGACTGAATGAACATTTACTGACTACAATTACCAATGATAGAAAAGAAATAGACGGGTTGAAAAACAAATTGAGATTGTGTGATGATGCCAATAACAAATTGCTTGAAACGGTGACGTCAGATAAAAACAAGTGGATTTCTTGTGAAAAGGATATGAAAGGTACAATTTCAGAGTTAGAATATAAGCTCAAAGAAGCCAGAAATTTGAGTGAGAATCATGAAATGTTGTTCAGTCAATTGGGACGAGAAAAAAGTCTGTTGGAAAATAGGTTGAAAGAAAGTAGTGATGTAATTCAGGAATTACAAGGGCTTAAAAGTGAGCTTGATCAAACAAAACAATTGAGTGAGAATCTTGGAAAATTGTGTGCTCAATTAGGGCAGGAGAAAAATGAGCTGGAAAATAATTTGAAAAAATCCAATGATGTGATTAAGGAATTACAAAATAAAGTGACCGAGGATAGGAGCTTGTGGGATGCTTCCAAAACAAAATTGGAAGGAACAATTGTGGAGGTAGAAAATAAGCTTGATTCTGTGGTGCAGGAAAGAAATGTATTGAGTCAGAAACATAAGGACTTATGCGGTAGCTACAGAAATGAAAAAAAAGGGTGGAAAAAATGCAATGGTGGTGCTAATATGAAATTAAAAGCAAAGATGACTGAGAATCAGGGATTGTGGGATTCATATAGGGTGAATTTGGAAGGAAAAGTCGCGGAGCTGCAGAATGAGATGACAAATTCGAAAAGCCTGAATGAACGTTTACTGACTACAATTACCAATGATAGAAAAGAAATAGATGGGTTGAAAAACAAATTGATAATGTGTGATGATGCCAATAACAAATTGCTTGAAACAATCACTTCAGATAAAAACAAGTGGACTTCTTATGAGAAAAAGATGAAAAGTACAATTTCAGAGTTAGGGCAGGGAAAAAACGAGCTGGAAAATGATTTGAAAAAATCCAATGATGTGATTAGGGAGTTACAAGATAAAATGACTGAAGATAGGAGCTTGTGGGATGCTTCCAAGACAAAACTGGAAGCGACAATTGTGGAGGTACAAACTAAGCTTGACACTGTAGTGAAGGAAAGAAATGAATTGAGCCAGAAACATGAGGACTTGTACACTAGCTACAGAAATGACAAAAATGAATTGAAAAAATGCAATGATGGTGCTATGAAATTAAAAGCAAAGATGGCTGAGGATAAGGGATTGTGGGATTCATGTAGGGCGAATTTGAAAGGAAAAGTTGCACGGCTGCAAAATGAGATCCTTGACGAAAGAAAATCTAGCCAGAAACACCAAGAATTGTTGACTAAATTGAGGCAAGAAAAAATTGAGATGGAAAATAAGTTCATAAAAATCAATGATACTACTAAGAAATTGAATGCAAAGATTACTGAAGATAAGCTGTTGTGGGATTCTTGTCAGGAGAAGTTGGAAAAACAGGTTTCAGAGCTACAAAATGAGCTTAATGAAGCAAGGGTATTCAGCCAAGGACGTGAAGAACTGTGCAGTGAGCTGAGACGAGCAAAAACTGATTTGGAAGAAAAAGTTTTACAGCTCGAAGGTGATCTTAATGAAGCAAGAATTTTGATTAAGAAACATGAAGAATTGCTCTCTGAATTAATGAAAGAAAAGAACGAAATGCAAAATAAGGTAACAGAATGCAATGATGAGACTGAAGAATTGAAGGCAAAATTGGCTGAACGTGGGTTCTTGTGGGATTCTTCTAAGACAGAGTTGGAAGCCACTGTTGCAGGGCTGCAAAATGAGCTCAAAGAAACAAGATTGTTGAGCCTGAAACATGAAGAAGCATGCATTCAACTAAGGCATGAGAAAACAAAATTGGAAGACGAGTTGAAAGACTTGGATGATACGAATGAGGAATTACATGCCAAAATGACTGAAAACGGTTGGCTTTGGGATACTTGTAAGGCGAATTTAGAAGGTACAGTAATAAAGCTGCAGAAAAAGCTTAATGAAACAAAGATTCTGGCCCACAATAATCAAGTCTTATACAATGAAATAAGTAGAGAAAAAAGTGAGATGGAAACTAATTTTCATCAATCCATCAATGAAGCTAAACAATTAAAGGATAAAATAGCTGAAGAAGGGCACTTGTGGGATATATCTAAGCGAGAATTTGAAGTTACATTTGCAAAACTGCAAAATGAGCTTAATGAAGCGAGAATGTTAAGCCAGAAGCATGAAGATTCGTGGTCTCAGTCAGAACAGGAAAAAACTGAGTTGGAAAATAATTTTAATCAATCTATTAATGAAATTCAGCAATTAAAGGAAAAATTGGCTGAAGATAGGCACAAGTGGGATAGTTATAAGAGAGAATTTGAAATTACAATTGCAAAACTGCAAAATGAGCTCAACGAAGCGAGGATGCTAAGCCAGAAGCATGAAGATTTGTGGTCTCAATCAGAACAAGAAAAAAATGATTTGGAAAAGACTCTTATAGGGCTACAAAATGAAGTTGATGAAACAAAGATTTTGACAGTGAAAGACCAAGAGCTGTGTAAGGTGCTCAGAGAAGAAAACAATCGGATAGGAAATAAGTTGAAACAATGCAATGACAGTATTGGGAAATTAAATACAAAAGTTAAAGAAGACCAGCTATTGTGGGTTTGTAATAAGGAGGATTTGGAAAGCAGAGTTGCAGTTGTGCAGTATGAGAAAGAGACATTGATCCAGGAATATAAAGCTCTGTGGGCCCATTTAAGAGATGAAAAATATGAGTTGGAAGAAAAACTGAAAGAATGCAACGATAGGAATAAGGAATTGCATGCACAGATGAGAGAAGATTGCCGCTTGTGGGAAGCTTGTAAGGCAAAATTTGAAAACTCTGCTGCAAGGCTACAAAATAATTTTAATAAATCCATTAATGAAATTAAACAATTAAAGGAAAAATTGGCTGAAGATAAGCACATGTGGAATACTTCTAAGGGAGAATTTGAAGTTACAATTGCAAAACTGCAAAATGAGCTTAATGAAGCGAGAATGTTAAGCCATAAGCATGAGGATTTGTGCTCCCAATCAGAACATGAAAAATATGAGTTGGAAAAGACTTTTATACGGCTACAAAATAAGCTTGATGAAACAAACATTTTGAGAGAGAAAGACCAAGAATTGTGTAATGTGCTAAGAGAAGAGAATAATTGGTTAGGAAATAAGTTGAAAGACTGCAATGATAGGATTGCGGAATTAAATAAAAATATTGAAGAAGACGAGAGGTTGTGGGTTACTAATAAGTCTGATTTGGAAAGAAAAGTTGCAGGTCTGCAGTCTGAGAAAGGGGTATTGAGCAAGGAATATAAACTTCTGTGGGCCCATTTAACAGATGAAAAAGATGAGTTGGAAAACAAACTGAGAGAATGCAAAGATAGGAATATGGAATTGCATGCACAGATGAGAGAAGATTGCCGCTTGTGGGAAGCTTGTAAGGCAAACTTCGAAGACTCTGTTGCAGGTTTACAAAATAAGCTCGATTTGATGACTAATGAAGGAATGATTTTGAGCCAAGAATATGTAGAACTGTGCATTGAATGCGAATTTTTGAAGGCACAGCTGGGAGATTATAATGATATACTAAGCTCTATGGAAGATGAAACAAGGAGTCTAATCTCTCTCTCAGAGAGCAATGCAAACACAGTGGAGGCCTTGCAAACTCAAGTGCGAATGATCACCCATGAACATACACATTTGAGCATGAAATATGAAGAACTTACAAATGAAAATGAATCTCAGAAATTAAAATTGGAAAATTATAATCATAGGCTTGATTCAGTGAAAAATGAGAGGAACTCACTTAGATCTACGTCAGAAAGTAGGGAGGAGGCTTTGCTCCAAGAAAATGGTTCATTGAAACAACAAGTCCATGAGCTTCAAAGCAAGTTGGGTATGTGGGCTAATGATTACAAACAAGTTCCCACTGATGATATGCTCGATTCAGAAACAGAGGAGAGGCAATTACTCACATCTCTATCAGAAACCAGTGATAAAGTGATGGAAGATCCGGTTATAGAGAACAGAACAGTGAAACGAGAAGCCCTTCAACTTTATCAAGAAAACCAACAATTACAAAAGGACATATCTAGTAAAAAGTCATTAATTCAAACAAAAGATGGAAATATTACAGAATTGAATGCAAAAAAGATTAAACTTAAGAATGCTGTCGAAGTGTTGGAAGAGATTGGAAGAAAAAATACCCAAGTACTGAAAGAATATGGAGGTATAAGGGAAGAGCAAGTGACGAGAAAGGAAAGTGAGGAGAAAAGGAAGGAGGGCAGTGGGAGGGTTTCACATCGAAATCAAACAGCCTTTATTGGTAATTTGATGTCTTGCATTCTTCTAGATATTGAGAAGTCTGACGTAAGCAGATGCTTGTCAACTGCCACAAAAAATATCATTCTTCCTTCTGATGCACTACTTTGTGGATGTCCTTATGGCTGGTTTGGTGGGATAGTATAAGTAGCCACCCTTTCTCCAAATTCTGTGAGAAATGTAATACTCTGGACGGGCAATGCCTCCAATTATTGAATTCATTTGGGCATTTTTTTAATTCTGATTGATGTATACTCAAACAATTCCTTCACTGCATTAAATTGTACTACTCTAAAATTCATTTTATAATTCATTTTTGAGATATCATATTTATTTATTATGGATGGACAATTTTTAAATTCTCATTGATGTATACTCTAATAAATGTTCCTGTAGTGTGCAAATTGACAAAGATATACATATAACACGAAACCACTTTCAGATAATTTAAAGTTCTAAATCTAATATAAAATCTTATATATTCATTGTCCTCGGTCAATTTTATAATCATAAATTTGATAAGAGAGATTAGATTTTCACGGTCTATAGAAATTATTGGTTTATTTCCAAATTCCAATATGTCCAACTTCAAAATTTAAAATGATCCATGATGAGCTAACTTAATTGAGAAATCTCTAAAATTATATTGTAGGGTTTTGAATAATAAGACAACCTCTAATCCATTATTATTATATCAATGAGACCATAATCTTGTAGGAAAGCTAGAATGTCCTTGCCTCATTGTAATGGCATAGAATCAACTTGACATTAACATATGCATTATGTACAGATGTTATACAATTGTTTTATATATCTTTAATAATCTTTTTTAAATAATTATATCAAATTCTAAAAATTTAATCAAAAGATAAAATCGTCACTTTGTAATGTCTCAAGGGGCCTCCAAAGCAAATAATTTTCTAGAGGTGTTGAAACCAAATTGAGATCAATTCTAAACATGATTATAAATGTATTAGTTTATCGAATTCCCTCATAGATAGGAGACTAATATATGCTTTTAACTATTATATATCTCACCGTTATATTAGTGCCCTAGATTCTTAAGTGAGTGGTATTGGCCTATTGAAATAGTCATGTATTGCTCAAATTCATTTTATGTCAACATATTTGAGCTCCATTTATAATTCATTATGACAAATATTGTACTTTAAATTTATATTTGCATTAAAAAAAGTTAGACCTAACAAAAAAAATGAATAGTGTTGTTTAGAATACCTTCAGTAGTTTACTAGTTGATTATTGTCTTCTAAATATTAAACCCTTTGGAACATTTATAATATGTTATGTTTTCAATAAAAAAACTATTCATCCTTTAAAGTTTACCATAACTATGAAATGGGAGTGGTTGAACCAAGTGATTTGAGTTAGATAAGTATTAAAATAGTTGATGTTGAAAAAATCAAAATATTATATATGAATTCCACGCTAATTGGATTATATTTAATTTGCTATGTTAATTCAGTATTTTAAAGATCTCACTAAATTACCACATATTTTGTATATTGGTTATTAAATTCTATTTTGATATATGCTATAATATTTTTCTTTCAATATTAATAACAAAATCACTATAAATAATTAAATAGCTTAAAAAGAAAAAAGCCCTACATTTTAGTAATAGAACTTATTCTAGAAACGTCATTATTATCTTTTTTACTCATTTACTTTATAAAATCATAATTAGCATGCTGAAGAATAAAACAAATATAATAATAATTGATAAATAAAATGTACACCAACAAAATATAACACTTAAACTAGATATTTAAATATGACAAGATAGATATCTCAGACATGTTCTACCTAGATTAGAATCAAATACATTATCATTACTTCAATCTTGTAGTATAAGTTATATTTTTTAATTTTTTCCTAAGGCTATATAAGCCTTTAAAAAATCTTCTATGATAGCCTTCTTTTTTGTGGCTTCCAATTATGGAATCATTTGTTAAATTTTTTTCTTCAATTATATTGAAATAAAGGAGAGGTTAAAATTTGTTCAAACCTAAAGAATAACAAAGCAAGGGCGTCAAACAGCCCTAGGCCGCCTATAATAAGTTTCTAATTTATTTTGTCATCTTCATAACTTGTAATTAATAGATGGATTGCTAGCATTTTTACTCAATCTATAGTAAAAAATTATTTAAAATGTAATCTCCTAGACCCAAATTTTTTTATACTAAACTTTGTACATATATATGACCTTTAAAAATTTATCACTCCTAATTCCACTCTTTATAGTTCTTAATTAATTTTTTATTTTGGTTTTATTTAGATTATTGATTAGTCATCCCAAACATGTGTCCTTTCATTATTGGACTTGTTTTTATTTTGAAAGGTTGTGTTTGTTAATGCAATATTATTTTATGGATTATGCAAATAGATATAAACATAAATTTTAGCTTAGTTAGGTGTCCCACTTATGGATATTTAACTCACCATCCCTTAAAATTTTGGGGGAAGATAACTAACCTCCACTCCCTATTAGTGGGAGGGGAGTCGACTTCTGAGTGTATTTTCATCATTCTGGCTAGATTTTCTTTCCTTCTTCCTATATGTGCATCTCATTCTTGAATTAATTCAAATGTTTATTTATCCAATTTTATGTTCTCTTTTACATTGAATTATTTATTTTCAATATGGTAGGTAGGACATGCATTTCTTTACCTTATGTAGCTCAATTTGATACTAGCATATAAGTGGAGTTTCTAACAAATTATACATAGTATCTAAGGTAGATCTATAATTAATTATTTGTTTATTATTTTTATGGGTTATTTTTTTGGAAAATATTGGTGAATGTGTATTAGTAGAGGCTGTGGATCTTCTAGTGAGGGAAAAGAGGTTGCAAATTTTTTTTGGTGTATTTGCATGTATGTAATATCTAAGAGGTTGATCTTTTAGTGGTGCCATCTTTCACTAAAATATTTGAAGACCATGATTTAGATCTTTATTTATAGGGTGAACTCACAATGTTGGTTTCCACTTTTCCGTACATCTCGAGTTTTGGTGAAATGATACATTTTTAAAAAAATATAACGATTTAAGCTTTAAGAGGTCTTGTTTGAAGTACTTAATTGAAGAGAGTTAGATCAAAGTCTCTTAGATCAAAATTTCTTCGATAGAACCTCTCTACTTTTAAATCATACTTGCAATAGAGTCTCCTTTCCATCTGTAAAATGCTGATAAAAAACCAATTTTACATTACCTTTTGGGGGGTCAAATGAATTTATTTAGAAGTTTATTTTTTAAGAATTTAGCCATTATTATAATCTTTCCAAATAGTATAATTTTTAATATATTTAATTTCATTAATATAGTTTTATTTTATTTCATTAATATCAAATGGATATATGTCAAAATTACAGTTAACTCGAATTCAAATCTTAATAAAATATGAAATATTGAAGATAATGTTACAAAATCAATTGAAAACACAAGATATGGATGTTTAAAAAACCAAATTCAAAATAATCACGTTCATATCTTTTATAGGAAAAAAGTTGCGCTATATAAAGTGAGTGTCACTCTTTAAAAATGTTGTTTTTTGAAAAAAAGGTTAGTTTTCGAGGGAGATAGAATAATGGAAGAAAATGGATTTAAAATATTATCAAAAAGTAATTTCTACAATCTACATACTAAATCACACAAATCACTAGTTCACATCATCTAAAAATTCCTTACGTTTTAGAAGTAATAGGTGTTTGAATCTAAAGTTTTTTTCTAAAAATGAATATTGTAGTGTCAAAGTTGGCAAAATAGTGTAACCCACTATTGTGGGTTCACCATTTATAAACATTCCTTTAATTCTTATTAAGCCATGTAATATCTATTTTAGGTGGCATTTTTTTCATCTCTATTTGCTCATGTATTCCTTTTTTGATATTTAGAACCTAGTGTATAGATCTCTCTTGGATACTAGAGAAAAACAACATCAAAGGTGTGAAAATCTTTGTTCAATCATTTATTGTAGATCCATGGACCAATATTTTTTGATAAAAGGTATAGAAATCAATAGTAGGGCACATGAATAAAAAATAGTCACAAAAAATCAATAGATTATGAGAATCAATATCCCTAATAATTTTAAGAATAGCACATTGTCTAATTAAAACCAATAGTTTAATCCTTGGTCTCATGGTAGGGTCACATGAGGGAGAAAACCCTTTGATCTTATTAATTAGGGATTAAATTCCCCCCACTTTTTGTTTGCCTATAAAATTGATTTTTGAAGGTATGTAAATTACTGTTTTCAAAAATATTAAGTATAATTTAGGCAACATAGGGAAATTTTTTAAATTGTCATAACTTTTGATTGGCAACTTGAAATTGAGCGCCATTTTTTTGAAAGTTGATTTTCTCGTATGCTTGATCTATTAGGAACATTACCTCTCTAAAATTAAAAAGTCAATTTTTTTGTTCCTTAGGATTTATCTAAGCAATAAACATATAAATTGCAAAATTTTGGGGTGATCCAATATTGAATATGGGGGACATTGTATGTTATCTTGAACACTTCCTACTTTCCTTCCATTTAATAATTTTTTATTTTTCTTGTAATAATTTAATTTCTAGCATGGATTCAACTGAATTCAACACATTAATAATACCATTTAGCTATCATAATTGGAAACTAAAAGTACAACTTGTGCTAAAGAATAAAGTGTTGTATAGGATTACAATGGGCATTGAGAAAGAACATACTAGTGGGGAAGAGAAATAAAACAAATTTAATAAATGTGACCAAGCCTTTGGATTCGTGTGTCTTATTATATCTCATAAACTCCTCTTTCATGTAGAATCCTTGATTCAACCCAATGAAGTGCATATTATTTTAGAGAAATTCTTCTAGAAAGAGAATGAAATGAAAGGTTACAAGTTATAGAATAATCTCATAGGTTTTCTCTCTAATTCCTTTGACAACATAGAGGACTTCACCAAATTTAAGTAATGAAGGTTACTATTAAAATAATATGGAATAAGGAAAAATGAGAATTAGTTAGTTCTTTCTATACTATACCATGTTTGCTTTTGCCTTCTACTCCATCTAAAGGGCTCTGGGGAAAGTTTGAAAGATACATTCTCTAGATAAATTAATTGTAATCTTGAATACAGAGTAATATAACTTAATACAAATGACCACATTGAATTCTAGGAAACTATAAGTACTCATTACTAGGAATGTGACATAACAAGATTCATATAACAAATAGGAGAAGCAAAAACAAATTAAAGGATTAAGAGATCAAGAAAGAATAAAAAATTATGATACTACAAAAAAAAATCAAAACTTCTTCTCATCAAGGGAAACATAAGAAAGAAAAAGTGGAATTTTTTTATTAGAAGAAAATTTTGCATGAAGAGCACAAACATTTGAAGAAGTAGATTGATCACCCCAAACACCTTCTTAAGAAGAATAGTATAAGGGTCCCTAAATATATCAAATAATCCTCATCAACTCAAAAATATACCAAGACAAAGAAACTATATAAAGATAAAACTAAGAAAAAGGCTCTAGTTAATACTGAATCATCATCAAATTCATCTTGGATCGTTGAATTAGGTTCCTAACATCACATGGGAACTTCCCATGTTG
Source organism: Cryptomeria japonica (assembly GCF_030272615.1). Classification (NCBI taxonomy): domain Eukaryota; kingdom Viridiplantae; phylum Streptophyta; class Pinopsida; order Cupressales; family Cupressaceae; genus Cryptomeria; species Cryptomeria japonica. The sequence continues at coordinate 25,623 of NW_026728946.1, forward strand.
TGTTTTCTTCCTAAGAGACTCATACTATGTATGTCATCACTTTTGGTAATGAAACTTCAATACTAGTTATAGGGAGAGGGATTGTTATAGATAAAGGTCGAATATACACTTTTTTTTTTCGTGTTCTTTTTTAAAGGAAAGCATATAAAGATGGGAGATGAAAAAATTCCTATACAAATTTATTATCCAATATAATACATAAAATGGGGGAATTATAAAATCCTTATATTATGGGTTAGAAGTGGTTGAGCCTAGAGTTAAAATACTGAACTAGAATAAGGCCATGTTATAACAAACTCTTACTTCTAAGAAGAAAAGAAATCTCTCTCTCTCTCTCTCTCTCTCTCTCTCTCTCTCTCTCTCTCTCTCTCTCTCTCTCTCTCTCTCTCTCTCTCTCTCTCTCTCTCTCTCTCTCTCTCTCTCTCTCTCTCTCTCTCTCTCTCTATCAACCTACTTATATAACTTACTCTTCCTCATCCTCGCATTAAATACATAAACTAAACATTTGAGTACACGTGGTATTTACATATATACATTTACATATACTTAATTATATTTTATGCGGGTAAGTGCACAAAGATCAAGGACCAAAAAAGTGACAAAATTTCTTTTGGCCTCCATCATACATTATGGCGCACACAAAATAAGGCACATGCCAAATACAGCGTATGCCTTATTTGGCATGCACCAAATAGCTATAACAATTTTTATTTTTTTTAAATGGACATTCAACCTTCATTTTTCTATAAACCCCACATTTTGAGCTCTGATTTTGGCTTTCCAGACTATGCACGCAAAATAGAAATATTGTTTTTGCTTCTAGAGTTGTTAGATCTTCATCAACATGATTATATGTTTGCGGTAAGTAATTGTTCTATTATATGTCATTCTACAATTCATTTTTTATATATATTATACATTGATGTCTATACTTATGATTGTATCAGTTGGAGCTACAAAGAATTCTAGATAGGAGGTCTAGTGAACACATTCGAAAGAGGCCATCATCACATACATATCCATCCCCGTGATAGTCGAAGGTAGCTTGTGATCTATTTCCTCATGATAGTGGGAAATCAGTAGACTAGAGGCCTTTGTTGTATGCCTATGTGGAATTTTTGAGGATATATTTTGTATTTTGTATATGTGACATATATGTCCATATGGTTACTTGTTCCCTTGCATCATTGTATTGGATATATATGTTATACTCTTATTGAAATTGACCATTGTGTGACTTTATAAACTTTTCTAGTTGATGCAAATCATATTGCAACTATTATACATAATCACAAAAATATATTTGATTGCTGAAATGAATATTCTGTAATTATATCAACATTTTTCTGTGAGAGATATTATATATTCAATCAGTTTTGTCTACAATTGTTATTACATTCCTAATTGAACTCAATTTTTTTTCACAATTCAACTTCATAATTTGGTAGCTAGTAAATATTTATAGTTTAATGCCTAGAATTTCAATTTTGTCATAGTTCATGGAGACAAATAGTAGTACCATTATCATAGTTACATTTTTTGTTTCCCTATCTAGTCTTTTCAATGTACTTGCAGTTAGTTTATTAGGGTTAGACTAAGTTATAATGTTTGATTTTGCAGTATTTAACAAATATGCTTAAGAAACAAATAACTCTTTTAATTGAAAAAAAATTCTTTCTTTCTAGTACAAGCAAGATTTCAACTCTTACATTAAATTTGGACCCTCTAAACTACATTCAAAATTAAAATTACTTTTATTTTATACCCATTTACTCAAAAAACATGTCACCACTTTCACCTTATATTATTAAAAAATATCACTAATTTCACCTTATATTACTAAAATGTATCATCACTTTCACATTACCATCCCAAAAATAAAGATTGAAAACACAGTTCAACAAGGTGCCTTTCATTTGAACAATACAATATAAATTTTGTTTCATTCCAACATGACACGAAATACCTGACAAAATTCCTCCTAAAGTAATTAAAAAGCAGACTAATTGTTGATGCTTATAGGGTTACAAAGAAGAATGTCAGGTCTCATACTCATCCCACACATGTAGATTGTGTTTTTATGAACTCGAGTGGTTGAATGAGCTATTTATATTAGAAGAGTGTTTAGAAATGTCATATTTGTCTATTTCCACTTTCATTATCAAACTTGTGGTTTGATCACTCCATTTGATATCTATTGTCCTAAAATGAAGACTAATTTGTTTACAAACAACATTTTTTTATATATTTCATAAAAATTAACTCTATTTGATTGTCACATATGTTTAATAAGGGGCATGACACAAACGCGTAGGTTCAGATGGATCGTATGCATGTTCCATGGACTCCAAGATATGCAACGTGAAAGTTTGACAATTTTTTATACTTTGAGCACTAAAGGGAAAGCATTTCTAGGGCGTGGCTCGTAAGGATCGAGCAAGTTGTCGTGCTAAAAAGGGGCATAAGTAGCATTAAATATACCACTAGGATGCGCTTGTGCTAACGGTTTGTTCCCGGGATGAGTGGATCAAAACTCAGGGTATCTTGTCGCCTTTCATTGAATGCATCTGAGACTTTTTGTTGCAAGCGAAAAAGAGGCGGCATAGGCAAATGGAATTGAGTGATCCAAAATTAAGATAGGTGATTTTAGGAGGTGATGACATATCCCGATAGATTCAAAGGACTCATTCACACATGTCACGGGCTTCGAGAGATGCAACGTCAGAGTTTGATAGGTTTTCGCACTTTGATGACCACTCAAAGGAAAGTGTTACTAGGGTGTGTCTCGGAAGGATCGGTTGAGTTGATGAGAAGAAAGGGGCATGGCCAGCATAAATGCAGCCACTGAGACAAGTTTGAGCTGACAGTTCATGCCAAAGAAGAGCGGACTAAAAGTTAGGGTTTGTTGTCACCTTTCATTGAATGCATCTGAAACTTTTTGTTGCAAGCAAAAAAGAGGCGGCATAGGAAAATGGAATTGAGTAATAGAAAAATGAGATAGGTTTTTGTAGTCAACCATGACACAACCCTATAGGTTGAGATGACTCATTTGCATGTGTCAAGAGCTCCAAGAGACGAAACATCAAAGTTTGATAGTTTTGCATATTTTGAGCACTCAACAAAAAGGGTCACTACGGTGTGTCTTGCAATGATTAAGTGACTTGGCGAAAAAAATAGGGGCATGGGTACCATAACCTCGGCCATCAATAGAAGTTGGATTTGATTGTTCATGCCCAAGATGAGTGGATAAAAAGTTAGGGTATGTTGTCGTCTTTCATTGATTGCATTTGACACTTTTTGTTGCAAACAAAAAAGTGGTGGCATAGACAAATATAATTGAGTAATCCAAAATTGAGATAGGTTTTTTTAAGTGGTCATGACATGACCTCATAGGTTTAGAGGACTCATTGAAAGGTGCCACAGGCTCCAAGATATGCAACGCCAAACTTTGATAGTTTTTTAAACTTTGAGCACTCAGGGGAAAGCGTTGCTACCGTGTGGCTTGAAAGGATGGAGCAAGTTGGCAAGTGAAACCAGGGAATGGCTAGCATAAACCTGACCACCCAGATGCTCTCGCGCTAATGGTTCATACCCAAGATGAGTGTATCAAAAGTTAGGGTATATTATTGCCTTTCATTGAATGCATTTTACACTTTTTGTTGCAGGTGAAAAAGTGACGCCATAGGAGAATGGAATTGAGTGAGCCAAAACAAAGAGAGGGTTTTGTAAGTGGTCATGACACAACCCCGTGATTTCAGATGACCCATTCGTAGGTTCCACAGGCTCTAAGATATGCAATGTCAAACTTTGATAATTTTGCACACTTTGAGCACTCAAGGGAAATTATCGCTACAGTGTGGCTCAAAAGGATCACCGAGTTGGCGAGCCAAACAAGGGCATGTATAGCATAAAACAAGACACTTGGATGCATTCACACCAAACGTTTGTTCTCAAGAATTGCATTTCGAAAGTTAGGGTATATTGTATCCTTTACTTGAATGCATTTTACACTTTTTGTTGCAAGCGAAAAAGTGATGCCATAGAAAAATGGAATAGTGAGCCAAAAATGTCAAAGGTTTTTGTAAATGGTTGTGACACAATTTTGTGCGTTCAGGCGGCTTGTTTTCAAGTTATAAGGGCTCAAAGATACGAAACGTCAAAGTTTGACAGTTTTGCATACTTTGAGCACTCAAGGGGAAGCGTCGCTACGGTGTGGCTCTGAAGGATCGGGCAAGTTGGTGAGTTAAACAAGGGCATGGCTATAGTAAACCCAGCCACCTGGATGTTCTCCTTCTGACAGTTTGTGCACAGGGTGACCAGATTGAAAGTTAGGGTATGTTAGCGCCTTTCATTGAAAGTTAGGGTATATTGTCACCTTTCATTTAATCCATTTTACACTTTTTTTTGCAAGGAAAAAAGTGATGCCATAGGAAAATGGAATTGAGTGAACCAAAACTGAGATAGTTTTTTGTAAGTGGCTATCTCATGACCTCGTGGGTTCATATGTCCCATTCGTAGGTGTCGTGGGCTTTGATATACGCAACGTCAAAGTTTCATAGTTTTGCCTACCCAATCAGCATCAGTATAAACTTTTAAATCAAAATCATTTCTCTTTTGATATACTAAGCCATAATCTCCACTGCCTCTCAGGTATCTGAAAATTCTCTTGATTGTTGTCATATGGGTTTCCTTGGGATCTGCAGAGAATCTTGCAACAATACCTACTGCATGTGCTATATCCGGTCTACTGTGCACAAAATATTGTAACTTTCCAATCATGGATCGGTAAAGTGTCTCATCAACAGATGCAAATTCATCATTCTTTGATAGCTTACAGCTAGTAGTCATAGGAGTATTTACTGGTTTTGAATCCTCCATTCCAAATTTCTTCAAGATTTCTTTTATGTATAAGAGCACCCATTGGCCCTTTATACATAATTGTGAAGGTTAAGGATATCCCTTGCCGTGGTGCCCTAATTGATCCCTCTTGCATGGTTAATGTCATAACTGAAGAGTATCTTTTCACTTTACGATTGCATAAACCACTATATATGATGTTTCTAATGTGGTTGTGAAGTTATTTGATTGCTTATCTTGTCCTACCATTGGCTCTATTACCCTTCATGTTGAAGTTTATACTAAATACATACATGTTGACTTTGTTACCATACCTTCTTCTGAGAAGTTCCGTTTGAAGATGGGTTATCCTTGGCTATCTTACATGAAGGATATTGCTTCTCCAATCCACAAGTTTCTAAAATTTCCTCACAATGGAGAAATCATAATCATGAACCATAGCTTATTTCGTCCATCTGAAAGAAGCCTCGTTTTTCCTATTGATTTCTTTTGGCCTGAAGATTTTCAATCTCTTCCATCAAGGAGGGATGCTCTTTTTCAACCTTATCAAAAATGGAAGAACGATATGATTTTATCCTTAAGTCAACCTAGATCCCCAACACTTGACATTCCTATTACTCTTCAAGATAAGGTTCTTCCCCTCACAGATAGAACTAATCTCCCTCCTAAGGAAGATTGTCCACCTATACCTATGGATGTGACTTTACCTTCTCTTAAGGAGAACAACAATATTCTTCCTAAGGTTAGACCTATACCTCCTCCTCTTGATGGACCTGGTCTCCTTCCTACACCTAATATTCCTCCTTTCTATGGCTTTGTTCCACCTCCTTCCTCTTATCGAGAGATGAGGCTTGCTTCTCCCATTGTGAAACCAAAAAAACCTCAACCTCAACCTTCCACTTTCAAGGAGAAAAACATTCCTACTTTTTCAAGTGTTCCTCCTTGTCCTCAGTATTCCAATAAGACTTGACGGAATCGTTGTGTGAGAGAATGCAAACAAAGACGTCGTGTTTGATCTCGTGAAGCTATCCCTCAAAATACTCAATCTCCTTAGACTCCATCAGCTGACTTGATTCCCTTTTCTCCTAAGAAAGATGTTCAACCTACATCTCCTAATCATAAGTAGCACAAACCATGTGATGGTTTTACACCTATTTGTGTTCTAGCTCCTCTTTCTCTACACTTTGATGAAGAAATGGGTGAAAATTTTATTTATAATGGAAATACAAATCCTAATACTTCAGATAGTGAGTAGGAGTATGTTGATGTGGACAAGTATTTATCAGATGAATTTTCACAAACCCTAATCCTAGCTCCTAGAATCAAACAAAGTGACTTACCACTTGAGCATAGTCCTTGTTTGGATCTTGTGATCTAGCTCCATCTGTTGTGCTCGATGTCGTTCCTCTGGCATGTTTCTCGCCTTCCTGAAATAGTGATTTACAAGATTGGGTGGCAGATGTTGTGCTAGATTAGCAATATTGGCACTGCAAATATTCCCCCTATCCTTTCTTTCTCTATTGTAACCATTCTTATTTATGTATCCATGTTCTTCTATTCTTCCCTTAATGTCTACTTGGAGACGATGCAAAGCATTGAGATCTTTTCTTTGTCTCTTTCATGTTGACTCAAAAGATATCCTCTCTTCCCTTTCTTCTAAGGCAGTGTCCTTCTTTGGGGAATGATGATTATTATATGCATATACATACATGATATAGATGAGTTATCATATAGCACACTGACCCTGAGGAAAGCGACAATACTTCATGTTTTGTGTTCATTATCCTTGAGTTTATTCCTCGATCGGGGGCTAAATCCTTGCGATAATGTGCTCCCTCCTTCTCTCTCTCTTGGGTGTATCCCGACTTAAAGAAATCGTTCCCGATAAGGCATGCGCGATCGCTTTAACGTGGGGGCATACACTCCCCTCATATTTTCCTTCTTGTGATACTTAGAATTAATGAGTGAACTTTTTCTTTCTTTCTAATCTTTGGTATCCTTGCTTTCATGACTCATAGTGAAGTGAACTTTTCTACTTGCAGTCATGGTTCTCCCCTTCTCGATATTCCCTTTTACTTTGTCAATCAAAGTCGTAACATCCTAAGTCCACTAGGGGCTTGGTGCATCTTGCCTCCTTGACATGGAAAAAGTTTTTCAATCTTGTTTCCTTGAACTTTACCGCTAGCATTGGTGTCCGCTTATACTCCTACTAAAGTGGGGGCTAAATGTAGTGTCATAAACTTGTAACCCTACAAATTTTTGATTGCATTAGGGTCCTCATGAACGCAAGATTGAATCCATTAGCCTGATCCGAGAGGGGAGATTGCTCAGCCCTCATAACAGCTTCTTTCTCAGCTCATTTTGGTTTTATTTAGATTATTGATTAGTCATCCCAAACATGTGTCCTTTCTTTATTGGACTTGTTTTTATTTTGAAAGGTTGTGTTTGTTAATGCAATATTATTTTATGGATTATGCAAATAGATATAAACATAAATTTTAGCTTAGTTAGGTGTCCCACTTATGGATATTTAACTCACCATCCCTTAAAATTTTGGGGGAAGATAACTAACCTCCACTCCCTATTAGTGGGAGGGGAGTCGACTTCTGAGTGTATTTTCATCATTCTGGCTAGATTTTCTTTCCTTCTTCCTATATGTGCATCTCATTCTTGAATTGATTCAAATGTTTATTTATCCAATTTTATGTTCTCTTTTACATTGAATTATTTATTTTCAATATGGTAGGTAGGACATGCATTTCTTTACCTTATGTAGCTCAATTTGATACTAGCATATAAGTGGAGTTTCTAACAAATTCTACATGGTATCTAAGGTAGATCTATAATTAATTTTTTTTTATTATTTTTATGGGTTATCTTTTTGGAAAATATTGGTGAATGTGTATTAGTAGAGGTTGTGGATCTTCTAGTGAGGGAAAAGAGGTTGCAAATTTTTTTGGTGTATTTGCATGTATGTAATATCTAAGAGGTTGATCTTTTAATGGTACCATCTTTCACTAAAATATTTGAAGACCATGATTTAGATCTTTATTTATAGGGTGAACTCACAATGTTGGTTTCCACTTTTTCGTACATCTCGAGTTTTGGTGAAATGATACATTTTTAAAAAAATATAACGATTTAAGCTTTAAGAGGTCCTGTTTGAAGTAATTAATTGAAGAGAGTTAGATCAAAGTCTCTTAGATCAAAATTTCTTGGATAGAACCTCTCTACTTCTAAATCATACTTGCAATAGAGGCTCCTTTCCATCTGTAAAATGCTGATAAAAAACCAATTTTACATTACCTTTTGGGGGCTCAAATGAATTCCTTTGGAAGTTTATTTTTTAAGTATTTAGCCATTATTATAATCTTTCAAAATAGTATAATTTTTAATATATTTAATTTCATTAATATAGTTTTATTTTATTTCATTAATATCAATTGGATATATGTCAAAATTACAGTTAACTCGACTTCAAATCTTAATAAAATATGAAATATTGAAGATAATGTTACAAAACCAATTGTAAACACAAGATATGGGTGTTTAAAAAACCAACTTCAAAAGAATCACGTTCATATCTTTTATAGGAAAAAAGTTGCACTATACAAAGTGAGTGTCACTCTTTAAAAATATTGTTTTTTGAAAAAAAGGTTAGTTTTCGAGGGAGATAGAATAATGGAAGAAAATGGATTTCAAATATTATTAAAAAGTAATTTCTACAATCTACATACTAAATCACACAAATCACTAGTTCACATCATCTACAAATTCCTTACGTTTTAGAAGTAATAGGTGTTTGAATCTAAAGTTTTTTTCTAAAAATGAATATTGTAGTGTCAAAGTTGGCAAAATAGTGTAACCCACTATTGTGGGTTCACCATTTATAAACATTCCTTTTATTCTTATTAAGCCATGTAATATCTATTTTAGGTGGCATTTTTTTCATCTCTATTTGCTAATGTAATCCTTTTTTGATATTTAGAACCTAGTGTATAGATCTCTCTTGAATACTAGAGAAAAACAACATCAAAGGTGTGAAAATCTTTGTTCAATCATTTATTGTAGACCCATGGACCAATACTTTTTGTTCAAAGGTATAGAAATCAATAGTAGGGCACATGAATCAAAAATAGTCATAAAAAATCAATATATTATGAGAATCAATATCCTTAATAATTTTAAGAATAGCACATTGTCAAATTAAAACCAATATTTTAATCATTGGTCTCATGGTAGGGTCACATGAGGGAGAAAACCTTTTGATCTTATTAATTAGGGATTAAATTCACCCCACTTTTTGTTTGGCTATAAAATTTATTTTTGAAGGTATGTAAATTACTGTTTTCAAAAATATTAAGTATAATTTAGGCAACATAGGGAAATTTTTTAAATTGTCATAACTTTTGATTGGCAACTTGAAATTGAGCGCCATTTTTTTGAAAGTTGATTTTCTCGTATGCTTGATCTATTAGGAACATTACCTCTCTAAAATTAAAAAGTCAATTTTTTTGTTCCTTAGGATTTATCTAAGCAATAAACATATAAATTGCAAAATTTTGGGGTGATCCAATATTGAATATGGGGGACATTGTATGTTATCTTGAACACTTCCTACTTTCCTTCCACTTAATAATTTTTTATTTTTCTTGTAATAATTTAATTTCTAGCATGGATTCAACTGAATTCAACACATTAATAATACCATTTAGCTATCATAATTGGAAACTAAAAGTACAACTTGTGCTAAAGAAAAAAGTGTTGTATAGGATTACAATGGGCACTGAGAAAGAACATACTAGTGGGGAAGAGAAATAAAAAAAAATTAGTAAATGTGACCAAGCCTTTGGATTCGTGTGTCTTATTATATCTCATAAACTCCTCTTTCAAGTAGAATCCTTGATTCAACCCAATGAAGTGCATATTATTCTAGAGAAATTCTCCTAGAAAGAGAATGAAATGAAAGGTTACAAGTTATAGAATAATCTCATAGGTTTTCTCTCTAATTCCTTTGACACCATAGAGGACTTCACCAAATTTAAGTAATGAAGGTTACTATTAAAATAATATGGAATAAAGAAAAATGAGAATTAGTCAGTTCTTTCTATTCTATACAATGTTTGCTTTTGGCTTCAACTCCATCTAAAGGGCTCTGGGGAAAGTTTGAAAGATACATTCTCTAGATAAATTAATTGTAGTCTTGAATACAGAGTAATATAACTTAATACAAACGACCACATTGAATTCTAGGAAACTATAAGTACTCATTACTAGGAATGTGACATAACAAGATTCATATAACAAATAGGAGAAGCAAAAACAAATTAAAGGATGAAGAGATCAAGAAAGAATAAAAAATTATGATACTACAAAAAAAAATCAAAACTTCTTCTCAACAAGGGAAACATAAGAAAGAAAAAGTGGAATTTTTTTATTAGAAGAAAATTTTGCATGAAGAGCACAAACATTTGAAGAAGTAGATTGATCACCCCAAACACCTTCTTAAGAAGAATAGTATAAGGGTCCCTAAATATATCAAATAATCCTCATCAACTCAAGAATATACCAAGACAAAGAAACTATATAAAGCTAAAACTAAGAAAAAGGCTCTAGTTAATACTGAATCGTCATCAAATTCATCTTGGATCATTGAATTAGGTTCCTAACATCACATGGGAACTTCCCATGTTGTGTTTACTTCCTAAGAGACTCATACTATGTATGTCATCACTTTTGGTAATGAAACTTCAATACTAGTTATAGGGAGAGGGTTTGTTATAGATAAAGGTAGAATATACACTTTTTTTTTTCATGTTCTTTTTTAATGGAAAGCATATAAAGATGGGAGATGAAAAAATTCCTATACAAATTTATTATCCCATATAATACATGAAATGGGGGAACTATAAAATACTTATATTATGGGTTAGAAGTGGTTGAGCCTAGAGTTAAAATACTGAACTAGAATAAGGCCATGTTATAACAAACTCTTACTTGTAAGAAGAAAAGAAATCTCTCTCTCTCTCTCTCTCTCTCTCTCTCTCTCTCAACCTACTTATATAACTTACTCTTCCTCATCCTCACATTAAATACATAAACTAAACATTTGAGTAGACATGGTATTTACATATATACATTTACATACACTTAATTATATTTTATGCGGGTAAGTGCACAAAGGTCGGGGACCAAAAAAGTGACAAAATTTCTTTTGGCCTCCATCAAACATTATGGTGCACACAAAATAAGGCACATGCCAAATATGGCACACGCCTTATTTGGCATGCACCAAATAGCTATAACAATATTATTTTATTTTAAATGGACATTCAAACTTCATTTTTCTATAAACCCCACATTTTGAGCTCTGATTTTGTCTTTCTAGGCTGTGCATGCAAAATAAAAATATTGTTTTCGCTTCTAGATTTGTTAGATCTTCATCAACATGATTATATGTTTGCGGTAAGTAATTGTTCTATTATATGTCATTCTACAATTCATTTGTTATATTTATTATACATTGATGTCTATACTTATGATTGTATCAGTTGGAGCTACAAAGAATTCTATATAGGAGGTCTAGTGAACACATTCGAAAGAGGCCATCATCACATACATATCCATCCTCGTGATAGTCGAAGGTAGCTTGTGATCTATTTCCTTATGATAGTGGGAAATCAGTAGACTAGAGGCCTTTGTTGTATGCCTATGTGTAATTTTTGAGGATATATTTTGTATTTTGTATATGTCACATATATGTCCATATGGTTACTTGTTCCCTTGCATCATTGTATTGGATATATATGTTATACTCTTATTGAAACTGACCATTGTGTGACTTTATGACCTTTTTTAGTTGATGCAAATCATATTGCAACTATTATACATAATCACAAAAATATATTTGATTGTTGAAATGAATATTCTCTAATTATATCAACATTTTTCTATGTGAGATATTATATATTCAATCGGTTTTGTCTACAATTGTTATTACATTCCTAATTGAACTCAATTTTTTTTCACAATTCAACTTCATAATTTGGTAGCTAGTAAATATTTATAGTTTAATGCCTAAAATTTCAATTTTGTCATAGTTCATGGAGACAAATAGTAGTACCATTATCATAGTTACTTTTTTTGTTTCCCTATCTAGTCTTTTGAATGTACTTGCAGTTAGTTTATTAGTGTTAGACTAAGTTATAAAGTTTGATTTTGCAGTATTTAACAGATATGCTTAAGAAACAAATGACTCTTTTAATTGAAAAAAAATTCTTTCTTTCTAGTACAAGCAGGATTTCAACTCTTACATTAAATTTGGACCCTCTAAACTACATTCAAAATTAAAATTACTTTTATTTTATACCCACTTACTCAAAAAACATGTCACCACTTTCACCTTATATTATTAAAAAATATCACTAATTTCACCTTATATTACTAAAATGTATCATCACTTTCACATTACCATCCCAGAAATAAAGATTGAAAACACAGTTCAAGAAGGTGCCTTTCATTTGAACAATACAATATAAATTTTGTTTCATTCCAACATGACACGAAATACCTTACAAAATTTCTCCTAAAGTAATTAAAAAGCAGACTAATTGTTGATGCTTATAGGGTTACAAAGAAGAATGTCAGGTCTCATACTTATCCCACACATGTAGATTGTGTTTTTATGAACTCGTGTGGTTGAATGAGCTATTTATATTAGAAGAGTGTTTAGAAATGTCATATTTGTCTATTTCCACTTTCATTATCAAACTTGTGGTTTGATCACTCCATTTGATATCTATTGTCCTAAAATGAAGACTAATTTGTTTACAAACAACATTTTTTTATATATTTCATAAAAATTAACTCTATTTGATTGTCACATATGTTTAATAAGGGGCATGACACAAATGCGTAGGTTCAGATGGATCGTATGCACATTCCATGGACTCCAAGATATGCAACGTGAAAGTTTGACAATTTTTTATACTTTGAGCACTCAAGGGAAAGCGTTTCTACGGCGTGGCTCGTAAGGATCGAGCATGTTGTCATGCTAAAAAAGGGGCATAAGTAGCGTAAAATATACCACTAGGATGCACTTGTCAAAGTTTGATAGTTTTTCGCACTTTGATGAGCACTCAAGGGAAAGTGTTACTAGGGTGTGTCTCGGAAGGATCGGTTGACTTGATGAGAAAAAAAGGGGCATGGCCAGCATAAATGGAGCCACTGAGACAAGTTTGAGCTAACAGTTCATGTTGAAGATGAGCAGACTGAAAGTTAGGGTTTGTTGTCACATTTTAATGAATGCGTATGAAACTTTTTACTGCAAGCGAAAAAGAGGCGGCATAGGAAAATGGAATTGAGTAATAGAAAAATGAGATAGGTTTTTGTAGTCAACCATGACACAACCCTATAGGTTTAGATGACTCATTTGCATGTGTCAGGAGCTCCAAGAGACGAAACATCAAATTTTGATAGTTTTGCACATTTTGAGCACTCAACGGAAAGGGTCACTACGGTGTGTCTTGCAATGATTAAGTGACTTGGCAAAAAAAATAGGGGCATGGATACCATCACCTCGGCCATCAATAGAAGTTGGATTTGATTGTTCATGCCCAAGATGAGTGGATAAAAAGTTAGGGTATGTGGTCGTCTTTCATTGAATGCATTTGACACTTTTTGTTGCAAACAAAAAAGTGGTGGCATAGAAAAATATAATTGAGTAATCCAAAATTGAGATAGGTTTTTTTAAGTGGTCACGACATGACCTCATAGGTTTAGAGGACTCATTGAAAGGTGCCACAGGCTCCAAGATATGCAACGCCAAACTTTGACAATTATTTAAACTTTGAGCACTCAGGGGAAAGCGTCGCTACGGTGTGGCTTGAAAGGATGGAGCAAGTTGGCAAGTGAAACCAGGGAATGGCTAGCATAAACCCGACCACCCAGATGCTCTCGCGCTAATGGTTCATACCCAAGATGAGTGTATCAAAAGTTAGGGTATATTATCGCCTTTCATTGAATGCATTTTACACTTTTTGTTGCAGGTGAAAAAGTGACGCCATAGGAGAATGGAATTGAGTGAGCCAAAACAAAGAGAGGGTTTTTTAACTGGTCATGACATAACCCCGTGATTTCAGATGACCCATTCGTAGGTTCCACAGGCTCTAAGATATGCAATGTCAAACTTTGATAATTTTGCACACTTTTAGCACTAAAGGGAAATTATCACTACAGTGTGGCTCAAAAGGATCGTCGAGTTGGCGAGCCAAACAAGGGCATGTATAGCATAAAACAAGACACTTGGATGCGTTCACACCAATGATTTGTTCTCAAGAATTGCATTTCAAAAGTTAGGGTATATTGTATCCTTTACTTGAATGCATTTTACACTTTTTGTTGCAAGCGAAAAAGTGATGCCATAGAAAAATGGAATAGTGAGCCAAAAATGTCAAAGGTTTTTGTACATGGTTGTGACACAATTTTGTGGGTTCAGGCGGCTTGTTTTCAAGTTATAAGGGCTCAAAGATACGAAATTTCAAAGTTTGACAGTTTTGCATACTTTGAGCACTCAAGGGGAAGCGTTGCTACGGTGTGGCTCTGAAGGATCGGGCAAGTTGGCGAGTGAAACAAGGGCATGGCTATAGTAAACCCAGCCACCTGGACGTTCTCTTTCTGATGGTTTGTGCCCAGGATGACCAGATTGAAAGTTAGGGTATGTTAGCGCCTTTCATTGAAAGTTAGGGTGTATTGTCACCTTTCATTTAATCCATTTTACACTTTTTGTTGCAGGGAATAAAGTGATGCCATAGGAAAATGGAATTGAGTGAACTAAAACTCAGATATTTTTTTGTAAGTGGCTATGTCATGACCTCGTGGGTTCATATGTCTCATTCGTAGGTGTCATGGGCTTTGATATACACAACGTCAAAGTTTCACAGTTTTGCCTACCCAATCAGCATCAGTATAAACTTTTAGATCAAAATCATTTCTCTTTTGATATACTAAGCCATAATCTCCACTGCCTCTCAGGTATCTGAAAATTCTCTTGATTGTTGTCATATGGGTTTCTTTGGGATCTGCAGAGAATCTTGCAACAATACCTACTGCATGTGCTATATCCGGTCTACTGTGCACAAAATATTGTAACTTTCCAATCATGGATCGGTAAAGTGTCTCATCAACAGATGCAGATTCATCATTCTTTGATAGCTTACAGCTAGTAGTCATAGGAGTATTTACTGGTTTTGAATCCTCCATTCCAAATTTCTTCAAGATTTCTTTTATGTATCAAAGTACCCATTGGCCCTTTATACATAATTGTGAAGGTTAAGGATATCCCTTGCCATGGTGCCCTAATTGATCCCTCTTGCATGGTTAATGTCATAACTGAAGAGTATCTTTTCACTTTACGATTGCATAAACCACTATATATGATGTTTCTAATGTGGTTGTGAAGTTATTTGATTGCTTATCTTGTCCTACCATTGGCTCTATTACCCTTCATGTTGAAGTTTATACTAAATACATACATGTTGACTTTGTTACCATACCTTCTTCTGAGAAGTTCCGTTTGAAGATGGGTTATCCTTGGCTATCTTACATGAAGGATATTGCTTCTCCAATCCACAAGTTTCTAAAATTTCCTCACAATGCAGAAATCATAATCATGAACCATAGCTTATTTCATTCATCTGAAAGAAGCCTGGTTGTTCCTATTGATTTCTTTTGGCCTGAACAATTTCAATCTCTTCCATCAAGGAGGGATGCTCTTTTTCAACCTTATCAAAAATGGAAGAACGATATGATTTTATCCTTAAGTCAACCTAGATCCCCAACACTTGACATTCCTATTACTCTTCAAGATAAGGTTCTTCCCCTCACAGACAGAACTAATCTCCCTCCTAAGGAAGATTGTCCACCTATACCTATGGATGTGACTTTACCTTCTCTTAAGGAGAACAACAATATTCTTCCTAAGGTTAGACCTATACCTCCTCCTCTTGATGGACCTGGTCTCCTTCCTACACCTAATATTCCTCCTTTCTATGGCTTTGTTCCACCTCCTTCCTCTTATCGAGAGATGAGGCTTGCTTCTCCCATTATGAAACCAAAAAAACCTCAACCTCAACCTTCCACTTTCAAGGAGAGAAACGTTCCTACTTTTACAAGTATTCCTCCTCCTCCTCAGTATTCCAATAAGACTTGACGGAATCGTTGTGCGAGAGAATGCAAACAAAGACGTCGTGTTTGATCTCGTGAAGCTATCCCTCAAAATACTCAATCTCCTTAGACTCCATTAGCTGATTTGATTCCCTTTTCTCCTAAGAAAGATGTTCAACCTACATCTCCTAATCATAAGTAGCACAAACCATGTGATGGTTTTACACCTATTTGTGTTCTAGCTCCTCTTTCTCTACACTTTGATGAAGAAATGGGTGAGAATTTTATTTATAATGGAAATACAAATCCTAATACTTCAGATAGTGAGTAGGAGTATGTTGATGTGGACAAGCATTTATCAGATGAATTTTCACAAACCCTAATCCTAGCTCCTCGAATCAAACAAAGTGACTTACCACTTGAGCATAGTCCTTGTTTGGATCTTGTGATCTAGCTCCATCTGTTGTGCTCGATGTCGTTCCTCTGGCATGTTTCTCGCCTTCCCGAAATAGTGATCAACAAGATTGGGTGGCAGATGTTGTGCTAGATTAGCAATATTGGCACTACAAATATTCCCCCTGTCCTTTCTTTCTCTATTGTAACCATTCTTATTTATGTACCCATGTTCTTCTATTATTCCCTTAATGTCTACTTGGAGACAATGCAAAGCATTGAGATCTTTTCTTTGTCTCTTTCATGTTGACTCAAAAGATATCCTCTCTTCCCTTTTTTCTAAGGTAGTGTCCTTCTTTGGGGAATGACGATTATTATATGCATATACATACATGATATAAATGAGTTATCATACAACACACTGACCCCGAGGAAAGCGACAATACCTCATGTTTTGTGTTCATTATCCTTGAGTTTATTCCTTGATTGGGGGCTAAATCCTTGCGATAATGTGCTCCCTCCTTCTCTCTCTCTTGGGTGTATCTCAACTTTAAGAAATCGTTCCCGATAAGGTACACGCGATCGCTTTAATGTGGGGGCATACACTCCGCTCATATTTTCCTTCTTGTGATACTTAGAATTAATTAGTGAACTTTTTCTTTCTTTCTAATCTTTGGTATCCTTGCTTTCATGACTCATAGTGAAGTGAACTTTTCTACTTGCAGTCATGGTTCTCCCCTTCTCGATATTCCCTTTTACTTTTTCAATCAAAGTCGTAACATCCTAAGTCCACTAGGGGCTTGGTGCATCTTGCCTCCTTGACATGGAAAAAGTTTTTCAATCTTGTTTCCTTGAACTTTACCGCTAGCATTGGTGTACGCTTATACTCCTACTAAAGTGGGGGCTAAATGTAGTGTCATAAACTTGTGACCCTACAAATTTTTGATTGCATTAGGGTCCTCATGCACACAAGATTGAATCCTTTAGCCTAATCGGAGAGGGGAGATCGCTCAGCCCTCATAACAGCTTCTTTCTTGGCCTCTTCATCACCCCGTCCACACTCTTCCCTGGAGGAAGGGGTAGGATAGGGGTGTGGCGCCACTCTCCCCCCTTGGATAGGGATGTGGCACCCTTGTCCTTGCCCTATTTTGGGGAAGGACCCTTCCTAGGGTTGCATTGTTGGTTGTGCATTGGGCGGGAAACTACCCCGATGTCGGCCTGTGACAAAAATCAAATCCACTAACATGTATTTAAGGGGCACTCGTCCTCTCATTTTCATAAGTTGGATAGGTCGAAGCTGGATAGATTCAAGGTGCACAAGCGATCAAGCATTCTTTTCTATTATTGAGCATTCTAAAGTCTCCCTTCAAGGCTAGGTGTTGCATTCAAGTCAAGGATTCAACCATTGAAGAGGATATTGATTCCAACATTCAATTTCCACACAAGAATTTATATCAGCATTTCTATCACAACCTCCCTTGAGGTGATTTACAATTCAGTCTTTCATTTACAGCTACTTGCAATTACTTTCTTTCATTACCTCGTTAATTTCAAAACTGGGGTTTTACCTAAAGGCAAACCCCCAATCCAAACCCGTTTCCCTCTCTTTTATGCATGTAGGTTGTAGGGGTTTGATTTCTTTTATCTTGTACAAATGAACGTGGTGGGAGGATGAGAGCGTTGTGATGAAAATGGTGGTCATTTTGTGAATGTTGTCGACGTTTAGTTGAACTTATGAACATTTGAATTAGTCTTGATGGTTAGTTATATATCAATGTCAAAGTAGGAAAATATTAAATAGATGAATTGTTCGTAGAGATGACAAGACAATTGTAATATTCAGTTATTTATTCATTGATTTTACCATGGCTCTTACTCACCGTGTCACACAAGGATTTAAGAGCTGCCTTAGTTTATATAGGAGGCTATATAATTTTCAACTTGTATTTGATTAGGTCACTATATAGTCCATCTGGAATGTCCAATAGAAACCTGAAGAGTGGGTGTGTGTGAGAAGAGTCAAGACGTCTTTGCCAGTGAAATTTAGTTGAACAGAAGACCTTCACTATCACTTGACTTGCTATTATTCCCAACGCTGCCTTGCACCACATTGAAAAGAAACAAAGTTGACCTCAAAAGACGGTTAAAAAAAGAAGTAGTGGTCAACAATTGTGATCATCAACGATTTAGTCATGGCCACTCCTTTGTTAGTCTATATATGAGACGCCGATTAGAAAATCCTTTAAAAAGTAAACGTGAAAGTTGCTGGCATTCCATACAGCTCCGAGTGCATTTAATATTTCCGTCCCTTTCTGATATTTCTTTCTAACCTCCATTTATTTCGGTCAAAGCAGTGGCGACTCTTTCAATGCATGTGCTTGACTTAGCTCTATACTATCACAAAGTTACTTTGTTATCTGGATTAAACCTTTCAACTATGAGGGACCCCCACCTTCCTAGTTGAAAAAAAAATTTAAAATTAGGGATTTTTTTAAAGAGCTTATATGTTAATCAAAATATGAAACATAGACATTTGTTTATTTCTTTAAAATGTTATATGGTTTTTAAGAGAGTCAAGTATTGTAATTATGCATTTGTTACAAGGCTTCAGGTTGTTATTAGCATTATTATTTTCTTAAATAGGTTCAAAATTCACTAATCTATAGAGTGTTACTCCTTTAAACAATTTCTAGTGCATGAGGATGGCTTCACTCGCAAAGTGATTTAAGAAATTTGTTACCAAATTCCTTCAACAAATATTCATTGAATTACCATTAGATGTAGTTCTTCCCATAAAAATGTCACAGAGGCCCTCTAGTCACTCTATCTGAGGACGCACATGCGTTTCTAAGACGAAAACACGGTGCACCGACATCTTGTATGAACAGAGTCAAAGAGTTCGTACAAAGAGCAAACTGTGATGGGAAATGTGCCCAAATAACAGAAACTAAGCAAATATTGATATGATAACAAAATATGATTATTATTGAAATAATAAAAAGAAAAAAGGGAAGAAATGTAGTCTCACGGTCTGGCCACGCTTGAAGTCTTGACCAATCTCCCCAAAGCTACTCGGCAACCAGCACACAAGAGGAACAAGGACGAAAAGGTTGTGGTTGTGTTTTTAGAGGCCTGCCACAGCTAGACCCCCTCTTTGGTGTTTCCACCTCCATGGATAACCAAGATAGATAGATGAAAAGATAGTTAAGATTATAGATAAAAGATACAACAACAATATGTCAACGAATATTCTATGGAGATAACAAAAGATAGAGGAAGAAGAAGACTCCCCTTCCACATGCAAAGCAAGAAGCCTGTTGGATGATGAAGAAGAAGAAGTCGGTCTTCCTCAAAGAATGACAATGGCAGCAATATGTGAGAGCCAAGGACACAGTCAAAGAGAGCTTCGAAATGAGACAATGAACAAGCATGAATCCAATTTCATTCTAGGGAGAGAGCTAGAGAGGCAACTACACAGACCAAATAAGCTTCAAAAGCAAAGATTAACATGTTGGGATGAAAACGAAAGTCAATGATTGTGGAGAGGTGTTATAGGCATCTTCTAGGCATAGGTGTAATGCTCAAATGACCACATTCAAATTGGTAGATTCGTGAGATGCTAGTGCGACATGCGGACGTCTCCACAATGCGCTAGTTTCTATGAGTCAAATAGTCGACAGGGTTAGAAAGGGGCAAGGCGAAGGCTAATGGGTCAAGTGAGATGGACAAATGGACAAGGAGATGAAGAAGATCTCCAATCAGTATAAAGCGGAGGCTCTTATGTAGCATAGAATTACATGGGGTGCAATTTGCGACACTACATAACAATAAATATTTCAAGGCTGAGACAGCATAAGTAGCTCAAGGGTATTTTAAAAAATAGTAACAAGGTTTTAGGTAATGTAATACTAGATACAAATGAAATCATTCGTATTAGACAATTGAAGGACTATCTTACTAGGTAGGTTGATCCAAGCATAGTAACAACTCTTTAGGGACATCATTTAAGTACAAAGTCAAGAAAAACTAAGAGAGTTGGAGAATTAGTTCTCAATCAATCACAAATTAGGATGCTTCTAGAGTTACTAGGAACCCAAATTCACCTTTGAATTTGGGTTCCTAGTAACTCTAGAAGCATCCTAATTTGTGATTGATTGAGAACAAATAATTTTCGGAAGGGTTGATTGTAATGTCCCCTCTTCAAACTTAAACTCTGTCCAAACAAAGGTTAAATAATTCAGATAAAATATGGAATTACATTTAAATTTTATTTTTTATAATATCAAGGGGCATGAAGACTTAATAGAGGGAAAAGATATTCAAGAGGGATGAAGCAAGGACAATTCTCTTGACATTTTAGCAGTGTGAAGTTGCCTAGTGATTAGCAAGATGGATTTGGATTTCAAATAGTGGCGGCTGCAATATCTGGATCATTAGGAGAAGATGAAGAAAGAGGCAGAGCTTCTGTTTTATGAAACTCCATGTCATGGTTATTTTTAATGATGCTCTCCTTCTGGCATCTCCAATTTAATGAATATATTATAAAATTTTGCTGGAGGAGTCATATTTAAATTATATATATTTATATTTTGGGAAAATTATGTAAAAACTCTCTCTCTCAGTCGAAATGCACTATTCCTGATCGCTCCATTTGCTTCCATACGTTACATATTTTTTGACTTCCATACTGCATTTCCATGCATTTCTGATTGTCAATACGTGCTGCAGATGTAGAAAACGCCTCTCGGCATCATAATAATAAGAAATAATTAATAATTGCAAACAGAAATTAATTATAAGTCTTATAATTTCAAATTGCTTGCTAGAATTTTAATTTTTGTAAAAGTTTGCGTGACGAATCAGTTTTCAATGGAAGGGACGCAACCCTTCTCTCAAGACCTGCAATTGCTAATTATATAGATCCTCAATTTCTTTGTTGACAAGCATCCATCTATCTAACTTGTTGGTGAAGTGATTATAATTTGCAGACTTCCATTCTTGGCAGAACATTTTTTTCCAAAGAATTTTGGAGCGCAGTATCACATTTAGGTATGTGTTTCAAAATTCCATCAATTGTGGCTTCATATATACAATCAAAATTATAAAAATTATATAGGTAACATTTTACTACATGTTAAATGTAACACAGACAACTTCTCGACAAGTAGCTGTTGAAATTTTGTGCAATATTTACAATTAAAATATTAGTCGATAATTGTTTACAAACTCTATTAATTCATATCATTTGTCTTGAAAATCACAAGTGCTTTGATTGGGTTTGTAGGAGTTAGAGAAATATGACCAGGGGAAAGGGAATGAAGTCAAAGAGCAGTAACAAGCAGGTAAAATCTCAACTTTCGAGCAAATTAAACAAGTGCAAAAGTTAACATGGTAACTAATAAAGGCGATTGTACAACAAATTTGCAGGGTTTTAGCCAACACACACCGATAACAGTAAATGCAAAAGATGGCACAGAAGCGAGCAAAAGTGATGAGGTGACAAATTTGAAAAGACTGAATGAACATTTACTGACTACAATTACCAATGATAGAAAAGAAATAGACGGGTTGAAAAACAAATTGAGATTGTGTGATGATGCCAATAACAAATTGCTTGAAACGGTGACGTCAGATAAAAACAAGTGGATTTCTTGTGAAAAGGATATGAAAGGTACAATTTCAGAGTTAGAATATAAGCTCAAAGAAGCCAGAAATTTGAGTGAGAATCATGAAATGTTGTTCAGTCAATTGGGACGAGAAAAAAGTCTGTTGGAAAATAGGTTGAAAGAAAGTAGTGATGTAATTCAGGAATTACAAGGGCTTAAAAGTGAGCTTGATCAAACAAAACAATTGAGTGAGAATCTTGGAAAATTGTGTGCTCAATTAGGGCAGGAAAAAAATGAGCTGGAAAATAATTTGAAAAAATCCAATGATGTGATTAAGGAATTACAAAATAAAGTGACCGAGGATAGGAGCTTGTGGGATGCTTCCAAAACAAAATTGGAAGGAACAATTGTGGAGGTAGAAAATAAGCTTGATTCTGTGGTGCAGGAAAGAAATGTATTGAGTCAGAAACATAAGGACTTATGCGGTAGCTACAGAAATGAAAAAAAAGGGTGGAAAAAATGCAATGGTGGTGCTAATATGAAATTAAAAGCAAAGATGACTGAGAATCAGGGATTGTGGGATTCATATAGGGTGAATTTGGAAGGAAAAGTCGCGGAGCTGCAGAATGAGATGACAAATTCGAAAAGCCTGAATGAACGTTTACTGACTACAATTACCAATGATAGAAAAGAAATAGATGGGTTGAAAAACAAATTGATAATGTGTGATGATGCCAATAACAAATTGCTTGAAACAATCACTTCAGATAAAAACAAGTGGACTTCTTATGAGAAAAAGATGAAAAGTACAATTTCAGAGTTAGGGCAGGGAAAAAACGAGCTGGAAAATGATTTGAAAAAATCCAATGATGTGATTAGGGAGTTACAAGATAAAATGACTGAAGATAGGAGCTTGTGGGATGCTTCCAAGACAAAACTGGAAGCGACAATTGTGGAGGTACAAACTAAGCTTGACACTGTAGTGAAGGAAAGAAATGAATTGAGCCAGAAACATGAGGACTTGTACACTAGCTACAGAAATGACAAAAATGAATTGAAAAAATGCAATGATGGTGCTATGAAATTAAAAGCAAAGATGGCTGAGGATAAGGGATTGTGGGATTCATGTAGGGCGAATTTGAAAGGAAAAGTTGCACGGCTGCAAAATGAGATCCTTGACGAAAGAAAATCTAGCCAGAAACACCAAGAATTGTTGACTAAATTGAGGCAAGAAAAAATTGAGATGGAAAATAAGTTCATAAAAATCAATGATACTACTAAGAAATTGAATGCAAAGATTACTGAAGATAAGCTGTTGTGGGATTCTTGTCAGGAGAAGTTGGAAAAACAGGTTTCAGAGCTACAAAATGAGCTTAATGAAGCAAGGGTATTCAGCCAAGGACGTGAAGAACTGTGCAGTGAGCTGAGACGAGCAAAAACTGATTTGGAAGAAAAAGTTTTACAGCTCGAAGGTGATCTTAATGAAGCAAGAATTTTGATTAAGAAACATGAAGAATTGCGCTCTGAATTAATGAAAGAAAAGAACGAAATGCAAAATAAGGTAACAGAATGCAATGATGAGACTGAAGAATTGAAGGCAAAATTGGCTGAACGTGGGTTCTTGTGGGATTCTTCTAAGACAGAGTTGGAAGCCACTGTTGCAGGGCTGCAAAATGAGCTCAAAGAAACAAGATTGTTGAGCCTGAAACATGAAGAAGCATGCATTCAACTAAGGCATGAGAAAACAAAATTGGAAGACGAGTTGAAAGACTTGGATGATACGAATGAGGAATTACATGCCAAAATGACTGAAAACGGTTGGCTTTGGGATACTTGTAAGGCGAATTTAGAAGGTACAGTAATAAAGCTGCAGAAAAAGCTTAATGAAACAAAGATTCTGGCCCACAATAATCAAGTCTTATACAATGAAATAAGTAGAGAAAAAAGTGAGATGGAAACTAATTTTCATCAATCCATCAATGAAGCTAAACAATTAAAGGATAAAATAGCTGAAGAAGGGCACTTGTGGGATATATCTAAGCGAGAATTTGAAGTTACATTTGCAAAACTGCAAAATGAGCTTAATGAAGCGAGAATGTTAAGCCAGAAGCATGAAGATTCGTGGTCTCAGTCAGAACAGGAAAAAACTGAGTTGGAAAATAATTTTAATCAATCTATTAATGAAATTCAGCAATTAAAGGAAAAATTGGCTGAAGATAGGCACAAGTGGGATAGTTATAAGAGAGAATTTGAAATTACAATTGCAAAACTGCAAAATGAGCTCAACGAAGCGAGGATGCTAAGCCAGAAGCATGAAGATTTGTGGTCTCAATCAGAACAAGAAAAAAATGATTTGGAAAAGACTCTTATAGGGCTACAAAATGAAGTTGATGAAACAAAGATTTTGACAGTGAAAGACCAAGAGCTGTGTAAGGTGCTCAGAGAAGAAAACAATCGGATAGGAAATAAGTTGAAACAATGCAATGACAGTATTGGGAAATTAAATACAAAAGTTAAAGAAGACCAGCTATTGTGGGTTTGTAATAAGGAGGATTTGGAAAGCAGAGTTGCAGTTGTGCAGTATGAGAAAGAGACATTGATCCAGGAATATAAAGCTCTGTGGGCCCATTTAAGAGATGAAAAATATGAGTTGGAAGAAAAACTGAAAGAATGCAACGATAGGAATAAGGAATTGCATGCACAGATGAGAGAAGATTGCCGCTTGTGGGAAGCTTGTAAGGCAAAATTTGAAAACTCTGCTGCAAGGCTACAAAATAATTTTAATAAATCCATTAATGAAATTAAACAATTAAAGGAAAAATTGGCTGAAGATAAGCACATGTGGAATACTTCTAAGGGAGAATTTGAAGTTACAATTGCAAAACTGCAAAATGAGCTTAATGAAGCGAGAATGTTAAGCCATAAGCATGAGGATTTGTGCTCCCAATCAGAACATGAAAAATATGAGTTGGAAAAGACTTTTATACGGCTACAAAATAAGCTTGATGAAACAAACATTTTGAGAGAGAAAGACCAAGAATTGTGTAATGTGCTAAGAGAAGAGAATAATTGGTTAGGAAATAAGTTGAAAGACTGCAATGATAGGATTGCGGAATTAAATAAAAAAATTGAAGAAGACGAGAGGTTGTGGGTTACTAATAAGTCTGATTTGGAAAGAAAAGTTGCAGGTCTGCAGTCTGAGAAAGGGGTATTGAGCAAGGAATATAAACTTCTGTGGGCCCATTTAACAGATGAAAAAGATGAGTTGGAAAACAAACTGAGAGAATGCAAAGATAGGAATATGGAATTGCATGCACAGATGAGAGAAGATTGCCGCTTGTGGGAAGCTTGTAAGGCAAACTTCGAAGACTCTGTTGCAGGTTTACAAAATAAGCTCGATTTGATGACTAATGAAGGAATGATTTTGAGCCAAGAATATGTAGAACTGTGCATTGAATGCGAATTTTTGAAGGCACAGCTGGGAGATTATAATGATATACTAAGCTCTATGGAAGATGAAACAAGGAGTCTAATCTCTCTCTCAGAGAGCAATGCAAACACAGTGGAGGCCTTGCAAACTCAAGTGCGAATGATCACCCATGAACATACACATTTGAGCATGAAATATGAAGAACTTACAAATGAAAATGAATCTCAGAAATTGAAATTGGAAAATTATAATCATAGGCTTGATTCAGTGAAAAATGAGAGGAACTCACTTAGATCTACGTCAGAAAGTAGGGAGGAGGCTTTGCTCCAAGAAAATGGTTCATTGAAACAACAAGTCCATGAGCTTCAAAGCAAGTTGGGTATGTGGGCTAATGATTACAAACAAGTTCCCACTGATGATATGCTCGATTCAGAAACAGAGGAGAGGCAATTACTCACATCTCTATCAGAAACCAGTGATAAAGTGATGGAAGATCCGGTTATAGAGAACAGAACAGTGAAACGAGAAGCCCTTCAACTTTATCAAGAAAACCAACAATTACAAAAGGACATATCTAGTAAAAAGTCATTAATTCAAACAAAAGATGGAAATATTACAGAATTGAATGCAAAAAAGATTAAACTTAAGAATGCTGTCGAAGTGTTGGAAGAGATTGGAAGAAAAAATACCCAAGTACTGAAAGAATATGGAGGTATAAGGGAAGAGCAAGTGACGAGAAAGGAAAGTGAGGAGAAAAGGAAGGAGGGCAGTGGGAGGGTTTCACATCGAAACCAAACAGCCTTTATTGGTAATTTGATGTCTTGCATTCTTCTAGATATTGAGAAGTCTGACGTAAGCAGATGCTTGTCAACTGCCACAAAAAATATCATTCTTCCTTCTGATGCACTACTTTGTGGATGTCCTTATGGCTGGTTTGGTGGGATAGTATAAGTAGCCACCCTTTCTCCAAATTCTGTGAGAAATGTAATACTCTGGACGGGCAATGCCTCCAATTATTGAATTCATTTGGGCATTTTTTTAATTCTGATTGATGTATACTCAAACAATTCCTTCACTGCATTAAATTGTACTACTCTAAAATTCATTTTATAATTCATTTTTGAGATATCATATTTATTTATTATGGATGGACAATTTTTAAATTCTCATTGATGTATACTCTAATAAATGTTCCTGTAGTGTGCAAATTGACAAAGATATACATATAACACGAAACCACTTTCAGATAATTTAAAGTTCTAAATCTAATATAAAATCTTATATATTCATTGTCCTCGGTCAATTTTATAATCATAAATTTGATAAGAGAGATTAGATTTTCACGGTCTATAGAAATTATTGGTTTATTTCCAAATTCCAATATGTCCAACTTCAAAATTTAAAATGATCCATGATGAGCTAACTTAATTGAGAAATCTCTAAAATTATATTGTAGGGTTTTGAATAATAAGACAACCTCTAATCCATTATTATTATATCAATGAGACCATAATCTTGTAGGAAAGCTAGAATGTCCTTGCCTCATTGTAATGGCATAGAATCAACTTGACATTAACATATGCATTATGTACAGATGTTATACAATTGTTTTATATATCTTTAATAATCTTTTTTAAATAATTATATCAAATTCTAAAAATTTAATCAAAAGATAAAATCGTCACTTTGTAATGTCTCAAGGGGCCTCCAAAACAAATAATTTTCTAGAGGTGTTGAAACCAAATTGAGATCAATTCTAAACATGATTATAAATGTATTAGTTTATCGAATTCCCTCATAGATAGGAGACTAATATATGCTTTTAACTATTATATATCTCACCGTTATATTAGTGCCCTAGATTCTTAAGTGAGTGGTATTGGCCTATTGAAATAGTCATGTATTGCTCAAATTCATTTTATGTCAACATATTTGAGCTCCATTTATAATTCATTATGACAAATATTGTACTTTAAATTTATATTTGCATTAAAAAAAGTTAGACCTAACAAAAAAAATGAATAGTGTTGTTTAGAATACCTTCAGTAGTTTACTAGTTGATTATTGTCTTCTAAATATTAAACCCTTTGGAACATTTATAATATGTTATGTTTTCAATAAAAAAACTATTCATCCTTTAAAGTTTACCATAACTATGAAATGGGAGTGGTTGAACCAAGTGATTTGAGTTAGATAAGTATTAAAATAGTTGATGTTGAAAAAATCAAAATATTATATATGAATTCCACGCTAATTGGATTATATTTAATTTGCTATGTTAATTCAGTATTTTAAAGATCTCACTAAATTACCACATATTTTGTATATTGGTTATTAAATTCTATTTTGATATATGCTATAATATTTTTCTTTCAATATTAATAACAAAATCACTATAAATAATTAAATAGCTTAAAAAGAAAAAAGCCCTACATTTTAGTAATAGAACTTATTCTAGAAACGTCATTATTATCTTTTTTACTCATTTACTTTATAAAATCATAATTAGCATGCTGAAGAATAAAACAAATATAATAATAATTGATAAATAAAATGTACACCAACAAAATATAACACTTAAACTAGATATTTAAATATGACAAGATAGATATCTCAGACATGTTCTACCTAGATTAGAATCAAATACATTATCATTACTTCAATCTTGTAGTATAAGTTATATTTTTTAATTTTTTCCTAAGGCTATATAAGCCTTTAAAAAATCTTCTATGATAGCCTTCTTTTTTGTGGCTTCCAATTATGGAATCATTTGTTAAATTTTTTTCTTCAATTATATTGAAATAAAGGAGAGGTTAAAATTTATTCAAAGCTAAAGAATAACAAAGCAAGGGCGTCAAACAGCCCTAGGCCGCCTATAATAAGTTTCTAATTTATTTTGTCATCTTCATAACTTGTAATTAATAGATGGATTGCTAGCATTTTTACTCAATCTATAGTAAAAAATTATTTAAAATGTAATCTCCTAGACCCAAATTTTTTTATACTAAACTTTGTACATATATATGACCTTTAAAAATTTATCACTCCTAATTCCACTCTTTATAGTTCTTAATTAATTTTTTATTTTGGTTTTATTTAGATTATTGATTAGTCATCCCAAACATGTGTCCTTTCATTATTGGACTTGTTTTTATTTTGAAAGGTTGTGTTTGTTAATGCAATATTATTTTATGGATTATGCAAATAGATATAAACATAAATTTTAGCTTAGTTTGGTGTCCCACTTATGGATATTTAACTCACCATCCCTTAAAATTTTGGGGGAAGATAACTAACCTCCACTCCCTATTAGTGGGAGGGGAGTCGACTTCTGAGTGTATTTTCATCATTCTGGCTAGATTTTCTTTCCTTCTTCCTATATGTGCATCTCATTCTTGAATTAATTCAAATGTTTATTTATCCAATTTTATGTTCTCTTTTACATTGAATTATTTATTTTCAATATGGTAGGTAGGACATGCATTTCTTTACCTTATGTAGCTCAATTTGATACTAGCATATAAGTGGAGTTTCTAACAAATTATACATAGTATCTAAGGTAGATCTATAATTAATTATTTGTTTATTATTTTTATGGGTTATTTTTTTGGAAAATATTGGTGAATGTGTATTAGTAGAGGCTGTGGATCTTCTAGTGAGGGAAAAGAGGTTGCAAATTTTTTTTGGTGTATTTGCATGTATGTAATATCTAAGAGGTTGATCTTTTAGTGGTGCCATCTTTCACTAAAATATTTGAAGACCATGATTTAGATCTTTATTTATAGGGTGAACTCACAATGTTGGTTTCCACTTTTCCGTACATCTCGAGTTTTGGTGAAATGATACATTTTTAAAAAAATATAACGATTTAAGCTTTAAGAGGTCTTGTTTGAAGTACTTAATTGAAGAGAGTTAGATCAAAGTCTCTTAGATCAAAATTTCTTGGATAGAACCTCTCTACTTTTAAATCATACTTGCAATAGAGTCTCCTTTCCATCTGTAAAATGCTGATAAAAAACCAATTTTACATTACCTTTTGGGGGGTCAAATGAATTTATTTAGAAGTTTATTTTTTAAGAATTTAGCCATTATTATAATCTTTCCAAATAGTATAATTTTTAATATATTTAATTTCATTAATATAGTTTTATTTTATTTCATTAATATCAAATGGATATATGTCAAAATTACAGTTAACTCGAATTCAAATCTTAATAAAATATGAAATATTGAAGATAATGTTACAAAATCAATTGAAAACACAAGATATGGATGTTTAAAAAATCAAATTCAAAATAATCACGTTCATATCTTTTATAGGAAAAAAGTTGCGCTATATAAAGTGAGTGTCACTCTTTAAAAATGTTGTTTTTTGAAAAAAAGGTTAGTTTTCGAGGGAGATAGAATA
This sequence comes from Cryptomeria japonica, assembly GCF_030272615.1. Classification (NCBI taxonomy): domain Eukaryota; kingdom Viridiplantae; phylum Streptophyta; class Pinopsida; order Cupressales; family Cupressaceae; genus Cryptomeria; species Cryptomeria japonica. The sequence goes on from NW_026728946.1 coordinate 55,480, forward strand.
ATGGAAGAAAATGGATTTCAAATATTATCAAAAAGTAATTTCTACAATCTACATACTAAATCACACAAATCACTAGTTCACATCATCTAAAAATTCCTTACGTTTTAGAAGTAATAGGTGTTTGAATCTAAAGTTTTTTTCTAAAAATGAATATTGTAGTGTCAAAGTTGGCAAAATAGTGTAACCCACTATTGTGGGTTCACCATTTATAAACATTCCTTTAATTCTTATTAAGCCATGTAATATCTATTTTAGGTGGCATTTTTTTCATCTCTATTTGCTCATGTATTCCTTTTTTGATATTTAGAACCTAGTGTATAGATCTCTCTTGGATACTAGAGAAAAACAACATCAAAGGTGTGAAAATCTTTGTTCAATCATTTATTGTAGATCCATGGACCAATATTTTTTGATAAAAGGTATAGAAATCAATAGTAGGGCACATGAATCAAAAATAGTCACAAAAAATCAATAGATTATGAGAATCAATATCCCTAATAATTTTAAGAATAGCACATTGTCAAATTAAAACCAATAGTTTAATCCTTGGTCTCATGGTAGGGTCACATGAGGGAGAAAACCCTTTGATCTTATTAATTAGGGATTAAATTCCCCCCACTTTTTGTTTGCCTATAAAATTGATTTTTGAAGGTATGTAAATTACTGTTTTCAAAAATATTAAGTATAATTTAGGCAACATAGGGAAATTTTTTAAATTGTCATAACTTTTGATTGGCAACTTGAAATTGAGCGCCATTTTTTTGAAAGTTGATTTTCTCGTATGCTTGATCTATTAGGAACATTACCTCTCTAAAATTAAAAAGTCAATTTTTTTGTTCCTTAGGATTTATCTAAGCAATAAACATATAAATTGCAAAATTTTGGGGTGATCCAATATTGAATATGGGGGACATTGTATGTTATCTTGAACACTTCCTACTTTCCTTCCATTTAATAATTTTTTATTTTTCTTGTAATAATTTAATTTCTACCATGGATTCAACTGAATTCAACACATTAATAATACCATTTAGCTATCATAATTGGAAACTAAAAGTACAACTTGTGCTAAAGAATAAAGTGTTGTATAGGATTACAATGGGCATTGAGAAAGAACATACTAGTGGGGAAGAGAAATAAAACAAATTTAATAAATGTGACCAAGCCTTTGGATTCGTGTGTCTTATTATATCTCATAAACTCCTCTTTCATGTAGAATCCTTGATTCAACCCAATGAAGTGCATATTATTTTAGAGAAATTCTTCTAGAAAGAGAATGAAATGAAAGGTTACAAGTTATAGAATAATCTCATAGGTTTTCTCTCTAATTCCTTTGACACCATAGAGGACTTCACCAAATTTAAGTAATGAAGGTTACTATTAAAATAATATGGAATAAGGAAAAATGAGAATTAGTTAGTTCTTTCTATACTCTACCATGTTTGCTTTTGCCTTCTACTCCATCTAAAGGGCTCTGGGGAAAGTTTGAAAGATACATTCTCTAGATAAATTAATTGTAATCTTGAATACAGAGTAATATAACTTAATACAAATGACCACATTGAATTCTAGGAAACTATAAGTACTCATTACTAGGAATGTGACATAACAAGATTCATATAACAAATAGGAGAAGCAAAAACAAATTAAAGGATTAAGAGATCAAGAAAGAATAAAAAATTATGATACTACAAAAAAAAATCAAAACTTCTTCTCATCAAGGGAAACATAAGAAAGAAAAAGTGGAATTTTTTTATTAGAAGAAAATTTTGCATGAAGAGCACAAACATTTGAAGAAGTAGATTGATCACCCCAAACACCTTCTTAAGAAGAATAGTATAAGGGTCCCTAAATATATCAAATAATCCTCATCAACTCAAAAATATACCAAGACAAAGAAACTATATAAAGATAAAACTAAGAAAAAGGCTCTAGTTAATACTGAATCATCATCAAATTCATCTTGGATCGTTGAATTAGGTTCCTAACATCACATGGGAACTTCCCATGTTGTGTTTTCTTCCTAAGAGACTCATACTATGTATGTCATCACTTTTGGTAATGAAACTTCAATACTAGTTATAGGGAGAGGGATTGTTATAGATAAAGGTCGAATATACACTTTTTTTTTTCGTGTTCTTTTTTAAAGGAAAGCATATAAAGATGGGAGATGAAAAAATTCCTATACAAATTTATTATCCAATATAATACATAAAATGGGGGAATTATAAAATCCTTATATTATGGGTTAGAAGTGGTTGAGCCTAGAGTTAAAATACTGAACTAGAATAAGGCCATGTTATAACAAACTCTTACTTCTAAGAAGAAAAGAAATCTCTCTCTCTCTCTCTCTCTCTCTCTCTCTCTCTCTCTCTCTCTCTCTCTCTCTCTCTCTCTCTCTCTCTCTCTCTCTCTCTCTCTCTCTCTCTCTCTCTCTCTCTCTCTCTCTCTCTCTCTCTCTCTCTCTCTCTATCAACCTACTTATATAACTTACTCTTCCTCATCCTCGCATTAAATACATAAACTAAACATTTGAGTACACGTGGTATTTACATATATACATTTACATATACTTAATTATATTTTATGCGGGTAAGTGCACAAAGATCAAGGACCAAAAAAGTGACAAAATTTCTTTTGGCCTCCATCAAACATTATGGCGCACACAAAATAAGGCACATGCCAAATACAGCGTATGCCTTATTTGGCATGCACCAAATAGCTATAACAATTTTTTTTTTTTTTAAATGGACATTCAACCTTCATTTTTCTATAAACCCCACATTTTGAGCTCTGATTTTGGCTTTCCAGACTATGCACGCAAAATAGAAATATTGTTTTTGCTTCTAGAGTTGTTAGATCTTCATCAACATGATTATATGTTTGCGGTAAGTAATTGTTCTATTATATGTCATTCTACAATTCATTTTTTATATATATTATACATTGATGTCTATACTTATGATTGTATCAGTTGGAGCTACAAAGAATTCTAGATAGGAGGTCTAGTGAACACATTCGAAAGAGGCCATCATCACATACATATCCATCCCCGTGATAGTCGAAGGTAGCTTGTGATCTATTTCCTCATGATAGTGGGAAATCAGTAGACTAGAGGCCTTTGTTGTATGCCTATGTGGAATTTTTGAGGATATATTTTGTATTTTGTATATGTGACATATATGTCCATATGGTTACTTGTTCCCTTGCATCATTGTATTGGATATATATGTTATACTCTTATTGAAATTGACCATTGTGTGACTTTATAAACTTTTCTAGTTGATGCAAATCATATTGCAACTATTATACATAATCACAAAAATATATTTGATTGCTGAAATGAATATTCTGTAATTATATCAACATTTTTCTGTGAGAGATATTATATATTCAATCAGTTTTGTCTACAATTGTTATTACATTCCTAATTGAACTCAATTTTTTTTCACAATTCAACTTCATAATTTGGTAGCTAGTAAATATTTATAGTTTAATGCCTAGAATTTCAATTTTGTCATAGTTCATGGAGACAAATAGTAGTACCATTATCATAGTTACATTTTTTGTTTCCCTATCTAGTCTTTTCAATGTACTTGCAGTTAGTTTATTAGGGTTAGACTAAGTTATAATGTTTGATTTTGCAGTATTTAACAAATATGCTTAAGAAACAAATAACTCTTTTAATTGAAAAAAAATTCTTTCTTTCTAGTACAAGCAAGATTTCAACTCTTACATTAAATTTGGACCCTCTAAACTACATTCAAAATTAAAATTACTTTTATTTTATACCCATTTACTCAAAAAACATGTCACCACTTTCACCTTATATTATTAAAAAATATCACTAATTTCACCTTATATTACTAAAATGTATCATCACTTTCACATTACCATCCCAGAAATAAAGATTGAAAACACAGTTCAACAAGGTGCCTTTCATTTGAACAATACAATATAAATTTTGTTTCATTCCAACATGACACGAAATACCTGACAAAATTCCTCCTAAAGTAATTAAAAAGCAGACTAATTGTTGATGCTTATAGGGTTACAAAGAAGAATGTCAGGTCTCATACTCATCCCACACATGTAGATTGTGTTTTTATGAACTCGAGTGGTTGAATGAGCTATTTATATTAGAAGAGTGTTTAGAAATGTCATATTTGTCTATTTCCACTTTCATTATCAAACTTGTGGTTTGATCACTCCATTTGATATCTATTGTCCTAAAATGAAGACTAATTTGTTTACAAACAACATTTTTTTATATATTTCATAAAAATTAACTCTATTTGATTGTCACATATGTTTAATAAGGGGCATGACACAAACGCGTAGGTTCAGATGGATCGTATGCATGTTCCATGGACTCCAAGATATGCAACGTGAAAGTTTGACAATTTTTTATACTTTGAGCACTAAAGGGAAAGCATTTCTAGGGCGTGGCTCGTAAGGATCGAGCAAGTTGTCGTGCTAAAAAGGGGCATAAGTAGCATTAAATATACCACTAGGATGCGCTTGTGCTAACGGTTTGTTCCCGGGATGAGTGGATCAAAACTCAGGGTATCTTGTCGCCTTTCATTGAATGCATCTGACACTTTTTGTTGCAAGCGAAAAAGAGGCGGCATAGGCAAATGGAATTGAGTGATCCAAAATTAAGATAGGTGATTTTAGGAGGTGATGACATATCCCGATAGATTCAAAGGACTCATTCACACATGTCACGGGCTTCGAGAGATGCAACGTCAGAGTTTGATAGGTTTTCGCACTTTGATGACCACTCAAAGGAAAGTGTTACTAGGGTGTGTCTCGGAAGGATCGGTTGAGTTGATGAGAAGAAAGGGGCATGGCCAGCATAAATGCAGCCACTGAGACAAGTTTGAGCTGACAGTTCATGCCAAAGAAGAGCGGACTAAAAGTTAGGGTTTGTTGTCACCTTTCATTGAATGCATCTGAAACTTTTTGTTGCAAGCAAAAAAGAGGCGGCATAGGAAAATGGAATTGAGTAATATAAAAATGAGATAGGTTTTTGTAGTCAACCATGACACAACCCTATAGGTTGAGATGACTCATTTGCATGTGTCAAGAGCTCCAAGAGACGAAACATCAAAGTTTGATAGTTTTGCACATTTTGAGCACTCAACAAAAAGGGTCACTATGGTGTGTCTTGCAATGATTAAGTGACTTGGCGAAAAAAATAGGGGCATGGGTACCATAACCTCGGCCATCAATAGAAGTTGGATTTGATTGTTCATGCCCAAGATGAGTGGATAAAAAGTTAGGGTATGTTGTCGTCTTTCATTGATTGCATTTGACACTTTTTGTTGCAAACAAAAAAGTGGTGGCATAGACAAATATAATTGAGTAATCCAAAATTGAGATAGGTTTTTTTAAGTGGTCATGACATGACCTCATAGGTTTAGAGGACTCATTGAAAGGTGCCACAGGCTCCAAGATATGCAACGCCAAACTTTGACAGTTTTTTAAACTTTGAGCACTCAGGGGAAAGCGTCGCTACCGTGTGGCTTGAAAGGATGGAGCAAGTTGGCAAGTGAAACCAGGGAATAGCTAGCATAAACCTGACCACCCAGATGCTCTCGCGCTAATGGTTCATACCCAAGATGAGTGTATCAAAAGTTAGGGTATATTATTGCCTTTCATTGAATGCATTTTACACTTTTTGTTGCAGGTGAAAAAGTGACGCCATAGGAGAATGGAATTCAGTGAGCCAAAACAAAGAGAGGGTTTTGTAAGTGGTCATGACACAACCCCATGATTTCAGATGACCCATTCGTAGGTTCCACAGGCTCTAAGATATGCAATGTCAAACTTTGATAATTTTGCACACTTTGAGCACTCAAGGGAAATTATCGCTACAGTGTGGCTCAAAAGGATCACCGAGTTGGCGAGCCAAACAAGGGCATGTATAGCATAAAAAAAGACACTTGGATGCATTCACACCAAACGTTTGCTCTCAAGAATTGCATTTCGAAAGTTAGGGTATATTGTATCCTTTACTTGAATGCATTTTACACTTTTTGTTGCAAGCGAAAAAGTGATGCCATAGAAAAATGGAATAGTGAGCCAAAAATGTCAAAGGTTTTTGTAAATGGTTGTGACACAATTTTGTGGGTTCAGGCGGCTTGTTTTCAAGTTATAAGGGCTCAAAGATACGAAACGTCAAAGTTTGACAGTTTTCCATACTTTGAGCACTCAAGGGGAAGCGTCGCTACGGTGTGGCTCTGAAGGATCGGGCAAGTTGGTGAGTTAAACAAGGGCATGGCTATAGTAAACCCAGCCACCTGGATGTTCTCCTTCTGACAGTTTGTGCACAGGGTGACCAGATTGAAAGTTAGGGTATGTTAGCGCCTTTCATTGAAAGTTAGGGTATATTGTCACCTTTCATTTAATCCATTTTACACTTTTTTTTGCAAGGAAAAAAGTGATGCCATAGGAAAATGGAATTGAGTGAACCAAAACTGAGATAGTTTTTTGTAAGTGGCTATGTCATGACCTCGTGGGTTCATATGTCTCATTCGTAGGTGTCGTGGGCTTTGATATACGCAACGTCAAAGTTTCACAGTTTTGCCTACCCAATCAGCATCAGTATAAACTTTTAAATCAAAATCATTTCTCTTTTGATATACTAAGCCATAATCTCCACTGCCTCTCAGGTATCTGAAAATTCTCTTGATTGTTGTCATATGGGTTTCCTTGGGATCTGCAGAGAATCTTGCAACAATACCTACTGCATGTGCTATATCCGGTCTACTGTGCACAAAATATTGTAACTTTCCAATCATGGATCGGTAAAGTGTCTCATCAACAGATGCAAATTCATCATTCTTTGATAGCTTACAGCTAGTAGTCATAGGAGTATTTACTGGTTTTGAATCCTCCATTCCAAATTTCTTCAAGATTTCTTTTATGTATCAGAGCACCCATTGGCCCTTTATACATAATTGTGAAGGTTAAGGATATCCCTTGCCGTGGTGCCCTAATTGATCCCTCTTGCATGGTTAATGTCATAACTGAAGAGTATCTTTTCACTTTACGATTGCATAAACCACTATATATGATGTTTCTAATGTGGTTGTGAAGTTATTTGATTGCTTATCTTGTCCTACCATTGGCTCTATTACCCTTCATGTTGAAGTTTATACTAAATACATACATGTTGACTTTGTTACCATACCTTCTTCTGAGAAGTTCCATTTGAAGATGGGTTATCCTTGGCTATCTTACATGAAGGATATTGCTTCTCCAATCCACAAGTTTCTAAAATTTCCTCACAATGGAGAAATCATAATCATGAACCATAGCTTATTTCGTCCATCTGAAAGGAGCCTCGTTTTTCCTATTGATTTCTTTTGGCCTGAAGATTTTCAATCTCTTCCATCAAGGAGGGATGCTCTTTTTCAACCTTATCAAAAATGGAAGAACGATATGATTTTATCCTTAAGTCAACCTAGATCCCCAACACTTGACATTCCTATTACTCTTCAAGATAAGGTTCTTCCCCTCACAGATAGAGCTAATCTCCCTCCTAAGGAAGATTGTCCACCTATACCTATGGATGTGACTTTACCTTCTCTTAAGGAGAACAACAATATTCTTCCTAAGGTTAGACCTATACCTCCTCCTCTTGATGGACCTGGTCTCCTTCCTACACCTAATATTCCTCCTTTCTATGGCTTTGTTCCACCTCCTTCCTCTTATCGAGAGATGAGGCTTGCTTCTCCCATTGTGAAACCAAAAAAACCTCAACCTCAACCTTCCACTTTCAAGGAGAAAAACATTCCTACTTTTTCAAGTGTTCCTCCTTGTCCTCAGTATTCCAATAAGACTTGACGGAATCGTTGTGTGAGAGAATGCAAACAAAGACGTCGTGTTTGATCTCGTGAAGCTATCCCTCAAAATACTCAATCTCCTTAGACTCCATCAGCTGACCTTATTCCCTTTTCTCCTAAGAAAGATGTTCAACCTACATCTCCTAATCATAAGTAGCACAAACCATGTGATGGTTTTACACCTATTTGTGTTCTAGCTCCTCTTTCTCTACACTTTGATGAAGAAATGGGTGAAAATTTTATTTATAATGGAAATACAAATCCTAATACTTCAGATAGTGAGTAGGAGTATGTTGATGTGGACAAGTATTTATCAGATGAATTTTCACAAACCCTAATCCTAGCTCCTAGAATCAAACAAAGTGACTTACCACTTGAGCATAGTCCTTGTTTGGATCTTGTGATCTAGCTCCATCTGTTGTGCTCGATGTCGTTCCTCTGGCATGTTTCTCGCCTTCCTGAAATAGTGATTTACAAGATTGGGTGGCAGATGTTGTGCTAGATTAGCAATATTGGCACTGCAAGTATTCCCCCTATCCTTTCTTTCTCTATTGTAACCGTTCTTATTTATGTATCCATGTTCTTCTATTCTTCCCTTAATGTCTACTTGGAGACGATGCAAAGCATTGAGATCTTTTCTTTGTCTCTTTCATGTTGACTCAAAAGATATCCTCTCTTCCCTTTCTTCTAAGGCAGTGTCCTTCTTTGGGGAATGATGATTATTATATGCATATACATACATGATATAGATGAGTTATCATATAGCACACTGACCCTGAGGAAAGTGACAATACCTCATGTTTTGTGTTCATTATCCTTGAGTTTATTCCTCGATCGGGGGCTAAATCCTTGCGATAATGTGCTCCCTCCTTCTCTCTCTCTTGGGTGTATCCCGACTTAAAGAAATCGTTCCCGATAAGGCATGCGCGATCGCTTTAACGTGGGGGCATACACTCCCCTCATATTTTCCTTCTTGTGATACTTAGAACTAATGAGTGAACTTTTTCTTTCTTTCTAATCTTTGGTATCCTTGCTTTCATGACTCATAGTGAAGTGAACTTTTCTACTTGCAGTCATGGTTCTCCCCTTCTCGATATTCCCTTTTACTTTGTCAATCAAAGTCGTAACATCCTAAGTCCACTAGGGGCTTGGTGCATCTTGCCTCCTTGACATGGAAAAAGTTTTTCAATCTTGTTTCCTTGAACTTTACCGCTAGCATTGGTGTCCGCTTATACTCCTACTAAAGTGGGGGCTAAATGTAGTGTCATAAACTTGTGACCCTACAAATTTTTGATTGCATTAGGGTCCTCATGAACGCAAGATTGAATCCATTAGCCTGATCCGAGAGGGGAGATTGCTCAGCCCTCATAACAGCTTCTTTCTCAGCTCATTTTGGTTTTATTTAGATTATTGATTAGTGTGACCAAGCCTTTGGATTCGTGTGTCTTATTATATCTCATAAACTCCTCTTTCATGTAGAATCCTTGATTCAACCCAATGAAGTGCATATTATTTTAGAGAAATTCTTCTAGAAAGAGAATGAAATGAAAGGTTACAAGTTATAGAATAATCTCATAGGTTTTCTCTCTAATTCCTTTGACACCATAGAGGACTTCACCAAATTTAAGTAATGAAGGTTACTATTAAAATAATATGGAATAAGGAAAAATGAGAATTAGTTAGTTCTTTCTATACTATACCATGTTTGCTTTTGCCTTCTACTCCATCTAAAGGGCTCTGGGGAAAGTTTGAAAGATACATTCTCTAGATAAATTAATTGTAATCTTGAATACAGAGTAATATAACTTAATACAAATGACCACATTGAATTCTAGGAAACTATAAGTACTCATTACTAGGAATGTGACATAACAAGATTCATATAGCAAATAGGAGAAGAAAAAACAAATTAAAGGATGAAGAGATCAAGAAAGAATAAAAAATTATGATACTACAAAAAAAAATCAAAACTTCTTCTCAACAAGGGAAACATAAGAAAGAAAAAGTGGAATTTTTTTATTAGAAGAAAATTTTGCATGAAGAGCACAAACATTTGAAGAAGTAGATTGATCACCCCAAACACCTTCTTAAGAAGAATAGTATAAGGGTCCCTAAATATATCAAATAATCCTCATCAACTCAAGAATATACCAAGACAAAGAAACTATATAAAGCTAAAACTAAGAAAAAGGCTCTAGTTAATACTGAATCGTCATCAAATTCATCTTGGATCATTGAATTAGGTTCCTAACATCACATGGGAACTTCCCATGTTGTGTTTACTTCCTAAGAGACTCATACTATGTATGTCATCACTTTTGGTAATGAAACTTCAATACTAGTTATAGGGAGAGGGTTTGTTATAGATAAAGGTAGAATATACACTTTTTTTTTTCATGTTCTTTTTTAATGGAAAGCATATAAAGATGGGAGATGAAAAAATTCCTATACAAATTTATTATCCCATATAATACATGAAATGGGGGAACTATAAAATCCTTATATTATGGGTTAGAAGTGGTTGAGCCTAGAGTTAAAATACTGAACTAGAATAAGGCCATGTTATAACAAACTCTTACTTGTAAGAAGAAAAGAAATCTCTCTCTCTCTCTCTCTCTCTCTCTCTCTCTCTCTCTCTCTCTCTCTCTCTCTCTCTCTCTCTCTCTCTCTCTCTCTCTCTCTCTCTCTCTCAACCTACTTATATAACTTACTCTTCCTCATCCTCACATTAAATACATAAACTAAACATTTGAGTAGACATGGTATTTACATATATACATTTACATACACTTAATTATATTTTATGCGGGTAAGTGCACAAAGGTCGGGGACCAAAAAAGTGACAATTTCTTTTGGCCTCCATCAAACATTATGGTGCACACAAAATAAGGCACATGCCAAATATGGCACACGCCTTATTTGGCATGCACCAAATAGCTATAACAATATTATTTTATTTTAAATGGACATTCAAACTTCATTTTTCTATAAACCCCACATTTTGAGCTCTGATTTTGTCTTTCTAGGCTGTGCATGCAAAATAAAAATATTGTTTTCGCTTCTAGATTTGTTAGATCTTCATCAACATGATTATATGTTTGCGGTAAGTAATTGTTCTATTATATGTCATTCTACAATTCATTTGTTATATTTATTATACATTGATGTCTATACTTATGATTGTATCAGTTGGAGCTACAAAGAATTCTATATAGGAGGTCTAGTGAACACATTCGAAAGAGGCCATCATCACATACATATCCATCCTCGTGATAGTCGAAGGTAGCTTGTGATCTATTTCCTTATGATAGTGGGAAATCAGTAGACTAGAGGCCTTTGTTGTATGCCTATGTGTAATTTTTGAGGATATATTTTGTATTTTGTATATGTGACATATATGTCCATATGGTTACTTGTTCCCTTGCATCATTGTATTGGATATATATGTTATACTCTTATTGAAATTGACCATTGTGTGACTTTATGACCTTTTTTAGTTGATGCAAATCATATTGCAACTATTATACATAATCACAAAAATATATTTGATTGTTGAAATGAATATTCTCTAATTATATCAACATTTTTCTATGTGAGATATTATATATTCAATCGGTTTTGTCTACAATTGTTATTACATTCCTAATTGAACTCAATTTTTTTTCACAATTCAACTTCATAATTTGGTAGCTAGTAAATATTTATAGTTTAATGCCTAAAATTTCAATTTTGTCATAGTTCATGGAGACAAATAGTAGTACCATTATCATAGTTACTTTTTTTGTTTCCCTATCTAGTCTTTTGAATGTACTTGCAGTTAGTTTATTAGTGTTAGACTAAGTTATAAAGTTTGATTTTGCAGTATTTAACAGATATGCTTAAGAAACAAATGACTCTTTTAATTGAAAAAAAATTCTTTCTTTCTAGTACAAGCAGGATTTCAACTCTTACATTAAATTTGGACCCTCTAAACTACATTCAAAATTAAAATTACTTTTATTTTATACCCACTTACTCAAAAAACATGTCACCACTTTCACCTTATATTATTAAAAAATATCACTAATTTCACCTTATATTACTAAAATGTATCATCACTTTCACATTACCATCCCAGAAATAAAGATTGAAAACACAGTTCAAGAAGGTGCCTTTCATTTGAACAATACAATATAAATTTTGTTTCATTCCAACATGACACGAAATACCTTACAAAATTTCTCCTAAAGTAATTAAAAAGCAGACTAATTGTTGATGCTTATAGGGTTACAAAGAAGAATGTCAGGTCTCATACTTATCCCACACATGTAGATTGTGTTTTTATGAACTCGAGTGGTTGAATGAGCTATTTATATTAGAAGAGTGTTTAGAAATGTCATATTTGTCTATTTCCACTTTCATTATCAAACTTGTGGTTTGATCACTCCATTTGATATCTATTGTCCTAAAATGAAGACTAATTTGTTTACAAACAACATTTTTTATATATTTCATAAAAATTAACTCTATTTGATTGTCACATATGTTTAATAAGGGGCATGACACAAATGCGTAGGTTCAGATGGATCGTATGCACATTCCATGGACTCCAAGATATGCAACGTGAAAGTTTGACAATTTTTTATACTTTGAGCACTCAAGGGAAAGCGTTTCTACGGCGTGGCTCGTAAGGATCGAGCATGTTGTCGTGCTAAAAAAGGGGCATAAGTAGCATAAAATATACCACTAGGATGCACTTGTCAAAGTTTGATAGTTTTTCGCACTTTGATGAGCACTCAAGGGAAAGTGTTACTAGGGTGTGTCTCGGAAGGATCGGTTGACTTGATGAGAAAAAAAGGGGCATGGCCAGCATAAATGGAGCCACTGAGACAAGTTTGAGCTAACAGTTCATGTTGAAGATGAGCAGACTGAAAGTTAGGGTTTGTTGTCACATTTTAATGAATGCGTATGAAACTTTTTACTGCAAGCGAAAAAGAGGCGGCATAGGAAAACGGAATTGAGTAATAGAAAAATGAGATAGGTTTTTGTAGTCAACCATGACACAACCCTATAGGTTTAGATGACTCATTTGCATGTGTCAGGAGCTCCAAGAGACGAAACATCAAATTTTGATAGTTTTGCACATTTTGAGCACTCAACGGAAAGGGTCACTACGGTGTGTCTTGCAATGATTAAGTGACTTGGCAAAAAAAATAGGGGCATGGATACCATCACCTCGGCCATCAATAGAAGTTGGATTTGATTGTTCATGCCCAAGATGAGTGGATAAAAAGTTAGGGTATGTGGTCGTCTTTCATTGAATGCATTTGACACTTTTTGTTGCAAACAAAAAAGTGGTGGCATAGAAAAATATAATTGAGTAATCCAAAATTGAGATAGGTTTTTTTAAGTGGTCACGACATGACCTCATAGGTTTAGAGGACTCATTGAAAGGTGCCACAGGCTCCAAGATATGCAACGCCAAACTTTGACAATTATTTAAACTTTGAGCACTCAGGGGAAAGCGTCGCTACGGTGTGGCTTGAAAGGATGGAGCAAGTTGGCAAGTGAAACCAGGGAATGGCTAGCATAAACCCGACCACCCAGATGCTCTCGCGCTAATGGTTCATACCCAAGATGAGTGTATCAAAAGTTAGGGTATATTATCGCCTTTCATTGAATGCATTTTACACTTTTTGTTGCAGGTGAAAAAGTGACGCCATAGGAGAATGGAATTGAGTGAGCCAAAACAAAGAGAGGGTTTTTTAACTGGTCATGACATAACCCCGTGATTTCAGATGACCCATTCGTAGGTTCCACAGGCTCTAAGATATGCAATGTCAAACTTTGATAATTTTGCACACTTTTAGCACTAAAGGGAAATTATCACTACAGTGTGGCTCAAAAGGATCGTCGAGTTGGCGAGCCAAACAAGGGCATGTATAGCATAAAACAAGACACTTGGATGTGTTCACACCAATGATTTGTTCTCAAGAATTGCATTTCGAAAGTTAGGGTATATTGTATCCTTTACTTGAATGCATTTTACACTTTTTGTTGCAAGCGAAAAAGTGATGCCATAGAAAAATGGAATAGTGAGCCAAAAATGTCAAAGGTTTTTGTACATGGTTGTGACACAATTTTGTGGGTTCAGGCGGCTTGTTTTCAAGTTATAAGGGCTCAAAGATACGAAATTTCAAAGTTTGACAGTTTTGCATACTTTGAGCACTCAAGGGGAAGCGTTGCTACGGTGTGGCTCTGAAGGATCGGGCAAGTTGGCGAGTGAAACAAGGGCATGGCTATAGTAAACCCAGCCACCTGGACGTTCTCTTTCTGATGGTTTGTGCCCAGGATGACCAGATTGAAAGTTAGGGTATGTTAGCGCCTTTCATTGAAAGTTAGGGTGTATTGTCACCTTTCATTTAATCCATTTTACACTTTTTGTTGCAGGGAATAAAGTGATGCCATAGGAAAATGGAATTGAGTGAACTAAAACTCAGATATTTTTTTGTAAGTGGCTATGTCATGACCTCGTGGGTTCATATGTCTCATTCGTAGGTGTCATGGGCTTTGATATACACAACGTCAAAGTTTCACAGTTTTGCCTACCCAATCAGCATCAGTATAAACTTTTAGATCAAAATCATTTCTCTTTTGATATACTAAGCCATAATCTCCACTGCCTCTCAGGTATCTGAAAATTCTCTTGATTGTTGTCATATGGGTTTCTTTGGGATCTGCAGAGAATCTTGCAACAATACCTACTGCATGTGCTATATCCGGTCTACTGTGCACAAAATATTGTAACTTTCCAATCATGGATCGGTAAAGTGTCTCATCAACAGATGCAGATTCATCATTCTTTGATAGCTTACAGCTAGTAGTCATAGGAGTATTTACTGGTTTTGAATCCTCCATTCCAAATTTCTTCAAGATTTCTTTTATGTATCAAAGTACCCATTGGCCCTTTATACATAATTGTGAAGGTTAAGGATATCCCTTGCCATGGTGCCCTAATTGATCCCTCTTGCATGGTTAATGTCATAACTGAAGAGTATCTTTTCACTTTACGATTGCATAAACCACTATATATGATGTTTCTAATGTGGTTGTGAAGTTATTTGATTGCTTATCTTGTCCTACCATTGGCTCTATTACCCTTCATGTTGAAGTTTATACTAAATACATACATGTTGACTTTGTTACCATACCTTCTTCTGAGAAGTTCCGTTTGAAGATGGGTTATCCTTGGCTATCTTACATGAAGGATATTGCTTCTCCAATCCACAAGTTTCTAAAATTTCCTCACAATGCAGAAATCATAATCATGAACCATAGCTTATTTCGTTCATCTGAAAGAAGCCTGGTTGTTCCTATTGATTTCTTTTGGCCTGAACAATTTCAATCTCTTCCATCAAGGAGGGATGCTCTTTTTCAACCTTATCAAAAATGGAAGAACGATATGATTTTATCCTTAAGTCAACCTAGATCCCCAACACTTGACATTCCTATTACTCTTCAAGATAAGGTTCTTCCCCTCACAGACAGAACTAATCTCCCTCCTAAGGAAGATTGTCCACCTATACCTATGGATGTGACTTTACCTTCTCTTAAGGAGAACAACAATATTCTTCCTAAGGTTAGACCTATACCTCCTCCTCTTGATGGACCTGGTCTCCTTCCTACACCTAATATTCCTCCTTTCTATGGCTTTGTTCCACCTCCTTCCTCTTATCGAGAGATGAGGCTTGCTTCTCCCATTATGAAACCAAAAAAACCTCAACCTCAACCTTCCACTTTCAAGGAGAGAAACGTTCCTACTTTTACAAGTGTTCCTCCTCCTCCTCAGTATTCCAATAAGACTTGACGGAATCGTTGTGCGAGAGAATGCAAACAAAGACGTCGTGTTTGATCTCGTGAAGCTATCCCTCAAAATACTCAATCTCCTTAGACTCCATTAGCTGATTTGATTCCCTTTTCTCCTAAGAAAGATGTTCAACCTACATCTCCTAATCATAAGTAGCACAAACCATGTGATGGTTTTACACCTATTTGTGTTCTAGCTCCTCTTTCTCTACACTTTGATGAAGAAATGGGTGAGAATTTTATTTATAATGGAAATACAAATCCTAATACTTCAGATAGTGAGTAGGAGTATGTTGATGTGGACAAGCATTTATCAGATGAATTTTCACAAACCCTAATCCTAGCTCCTCGAATCAAACAAAGTGACTTACCACTTGAGCATAGTCCTTGTTTGGATCTTGTGATCTAGCTCCATCTGTTGTGCTCGATGTCGTTCCTCTGGCATGTTTCTCGCCTTCCCGAAATAGTGATCAACAAGATTGGGTGGCAGATGTTGTGCTAGATTAGCAATATTGGCACTACAAATATTCCCCCTGTCCTTTCTTTCTCTATTGTAACCATTCTTATTTATGTACCCATGTTCTTCTATTATTCCCTTAATGTCTACTTGGAGACAATGCAAAGCATTGAGATCTTTTCTTTGTCTCTTTCATGTTGACTCAAAAGATATCCTCTCTTCCCTTTTTTCTAAGGTAGTGTCCTTCTTTGGGGAATGACGATTATTATATGCATATACATACATGATATAAATGAGTTATCATACAACACACTGACCCCGAGGAAAGCGACAATACCTCATGTTTTGTGTTCATTATCCTTGAGTTTATTCCTTGATTGGGGGCTAAATCCTTGCGATAATGTGCTCCCTCCTTCTCTCTCTCTTGGGTGTATCTCAACTTTAAGAAATCGTTCCCGATAAGGTACACGCGATCGCTTTAATGTGGGGGCATACACTCCGCTCATATTTTCCTTCTTGTGATACTTAGAATTAATTAGTGAACTTTTTCTTTCTTTCTAATCTTTGGTATCCTTGCTTTCATGACTCATAGTGAAGTGAACTTTTCTACTTGCAGTCATGGTTCTCCCCTTCTCGATATTCCCTTTTACTTTTTCAATCAAAGTCGTAACATCCTAAGTCCACTAGGGGCTTGGTGCATCTTGCCTCCTTGACATGGAAAAAGTTTTTCAATCTTGTTTCCTTGAACTTTACCGCTAGCATTGGTGTACGCTTATACTCCTACTAAAGTGGGGGCTAAATGTAGTGTCATAAACTTGTGACCCTACAAATTTTTGATTGCATTAGGGTCCTCATGCACACAAGATTGAATCCTTTAGCCTGATCGGAGAGGGGAGATCGCTCAGCCCTCATAACAGCTTCTTTCTTGGCCTCTTCATCACCCCGTCCACACTCTTCCCTGGAGGAAGGGGTAGGATAGGGGTGTGGCGCCACTCTCCCCCCTTGGATAGGGATGTGGCACCCTTGTCCTTGCCCTATTTTGGGGAAGGACCCTTCCTAGGGTTGCATTGTTGGTTGTGCATTGGGCGGGAAACTACCCCGATGTCGGCCTGTGACAAAAATCAAATCCACTAACATGTATTTAAGGGGCACTCGTCCTCTCATTTTCATAAGTTGGATAGGTCGAAGCTGGATAGATTCAAGGTGCACAAGCGATCAAGCATTCTTTTCTATTATTGAGCATTCTAAAGTCTCCCTTCAAGGCTAGGTGTTGCATTCAAGTCAAGGATTCAACCATTGAAGAGGATATTGATTCCAACATTCAATTTCCACACAAGAATTTATATCAGCATTTCTATCACAACCTCCCTTGAGGTGATTTACAATTCAGTCTTTCATTTACAGCTACTTGCAATTACTTTCTTTCATTACCTCGTTAATTTCAAAACTGGGGTTTTACCTAAAGGCAAACCCCCAATCCAAACCCGTTTCCCTCTCTTTTATGCATGTAGGTTGTAGGGGTTTGATTTCTTTTATCTTGTACAAATGAACGTGGTGGGAGGATGAGAGCGTTGTGATGAAAATGATGGTCATTTTGTGAATGTTGTCGACGTTTAGTTGAACTTATGAACATTTGAATTAGTCTTGATGGTTAGTTATATATCAATGTCAAAGTAGGAAAATATTAAATAGATGAATTGTTCGTAGAGATGACAAGACAATTGTAATATTCAGTTATTTATTCATTGATTTTACCATGGCTCTTACTCACCGTGTCACACAAGGATTTAAGAGCTGCCTTAGTTTGTATAGGAGGCTATATAATTTTCAACTTGTATTTGATTAGGTCACTATATAGTCCATCTGGAATGTCCAATAGAAACCTGAAGAGTGGGTGTGTGTGAGAAGAGTCAAGACGTCTTTGCCAGTGTAATTTAGTTGAACAGAAGACCTTCACTATCACTTGACTTGCTATTATTCCCAACGCTGCCTTGCACCACATTGAAAAGAAACAAAGTTGACCTCAAAAGACGGTTAAAAAAAGAAGTAGTGGTCAACAATTGTGATCATCAACGATTTAGTCATGGCCACTCCTTTGTTAGTCTATATATGAGACGCCGATTAGAAAATCCTTTAAAAAGTAAACGTGAAAGTTGCTGGCATTCCATACAGCTCCGAGTGCATTTAATATTTCCGTCCCTTTCTGATATTTCTTTCTAACCTCCATTTATTTCGGTCAAAGCAGTGGCGACTCTTTCAATGCATGTGCTTGACTTAGCTCTATACTATCACAAAGTTACTTTGTTATCTGGATTAAACCTTTCAACTATGAGGGACCCCCACCTTCCTAGTTGAAAAAAAAATTTAAAATTAGGGATTTTTTTAAAGAGCTTATATGTTAATCAAAATATGAAACATAGACATTTGTTTATTTCTTTAAAATGTTATATGGTTTTTAAGAGAGTCAAGTATTGTAATTATGCATTTGTTACAAGGCTTCAGGTTGTTATTAGCATTATTATTTTCTTAAATAGGTTCAAAATTCACTAATCTATAGAGTGTTACTCCTTTAAACAATTTCTAGTGCATGAGGATGGCTTCACTCGCAAAGTGATTTAAGAAATTTGTTACCAAATTCCTTCAACAAATATTCATTGAATTACCATTAGATGTAGTTCTTCCCATAAAAATGTCACAGAGGCCCTCTAGTCACTCTATCTGAGGACGCACATGCGTTTCTAAGACGAAAACACGGTGCACCGACATCTTGTATGAACAGAGTCAAAGAGTCCGTACAAAGAGCAAACTGTGATGGGAAATGTGCCCAAATAACAGAAACTAAGCAAATATTGATATGATAACAAAATATGATTATTATTGAAATAATAAAAAGAAAAAAGGGAAGAAATGTAGTCTCACGGTCTGGCCACGCTTGAAGTCTTGACCAATCTCCCCAAAGCTACTCGGCAACCAGCACACAAGAGGAACAAGGACGAAAAGGTTGTGGTTGTGTTTTTAGAGGCCTGCCACAGCTAGACCCCCTCTTTGGTGTTTCCACCTCCATGGATAACCAAGATAGATAGATGAAAAGATAGTTAAGATTATAGATAAAAGATACAACAACAATATGTCAACGAATATTCTATGGAGATAACAAAAGATAGAGGAAGAAGAAGACTCCCCTTCCACATGCAAAGCAAGAAGCCTGTTGGATGATGAAGAAGAAGAAGTCGGTCTTCCTCAAAGAATGACAATGGCAGCAATATGTGAGAGCCAAGGACACAGTCAAAGAGAGCTTCGAAATGAGACAATGAACAAGCATGAATCCAATTTCATTCTAGGGAGAGAGCTAGAGAGGCAACTACACAGACCAAATGAGCTTCAAAAGCAAAGATTAACATGTTGGGATGAAAACGAAAGTCAATGATTGTGGAGAGGTGTTATAGGCATCTTCTAGGCATAGGTGTAATGCTCAAATGACCACATTCAAATTGGTAGATTCGTGAGATGCTAGTGCGACATGCGGACGTCTCCACAATGCGCTAGTTTCTATGAGTCAAATAGTCGACAGGGTTAGAAAGGGGCAAGGCGAAGGCTAATGGGTCAAGTGAGATGGACAAATGGACAAGGAGATGAAGAAGATCTCCAATCAGTATAAAGCGGAGGCTCTTATGTAGCATAGAATTACATGGGGTGCAATTTGCGACACTACATAACAATAAATATTTCAAGGCTGAGACAGCATAAGTAGCTCAAGGGTATTTTAAAAAATAGTAACAAGGTTTTAGGTAATGTAATACTAGATACAAATGAAATCAATCGTATTAGACAATTGAAGGACTATCTTACTAGGTAGGTTGATCCAAGCATAGTAACAACTCTTTAGGGACATCATTTAAGTACAAAGTCAAGAAAAACTAAGAGAGTTGGAGAATTAGTTCTCAATCAATCACAAATTAGGATGCTTCTAGAGTTACTAGGAACCCAAATTCACCTTTGAATTTGGGTTCCTAGTAACTCTAGAAGCATCCTAATTTGTGATTGATTGAGAACAAATAATTTTCGGAAGGGTTGATTGTAATGTCCCCTCTTCAAACTTAAACTCTGTCCAAACAAAGGTTAAATAATTCAGATAAAATATGGAATTACATTTAAATTTTATTTTTTATAATATCAAGGGGCATGAAGACTTAATAGAGGGAAAAGATATTCAAGAGGGATGAAGCAAGGACAATTCTCTTGACATTTTAGCAGTGTCAAGTTGCCTAGTGATTAGCAAGATGGATTTGGATTTCAAATAGTGGCGGCTGCAATATCTGGATCATTAGGAGAAGATGAAGAAAGAGGCAGAGCTTCTGTTTTATGAAACTCCATGTCATGGTTATTTTTAATGATGCTCTCCTTCTGGCATCTCCAATTTAATGAATATATTATAAAATTTTGCTGGAGGAGTCATATTTAAATTATATATATTTATATTTTGGGAAAATTATGTAAAAACTCTCTCTCTCAGTCGAAATGCACTATTCCTGATCGCTCCATTTGCTTCCATACGTTACATATTTTTTGACTTCCATACTGCATTTCCATGCATTTCTGATTGTCAATACGTGCTGCAGATGTAGAAAACGCCTCTCGGCATCATAATAATAAGAAATAATTAATAATTGCAAACAGAAATTAATTATAAGTCTTATAATTTCAAATTGCTTGCTAGAATTTTAATTTTTGTAAAAGTTTGCGTGACGAATCAGTTTTCAATGGAAGGGACGCAACCCTTCTCTCAAGACCTGCAATTGCTAATTATATAGATCCTCAATTTCTTTGTTGACAAGCATCCATCTATCTAACTTGTTGGTGAAGTGATTATAATTTGCAGACTTCCATTCTTGGCAGAACATTTTTTTCCAAAGAATTTTGGAGCGCAGTATCACATTTAGGTATGTGTTTCAAAATTCCATCAATTGTGGCTTCATATATACAATCAAAATTATAAAAATTATATAGGTAACATTTTACTACATGTTAAATGTAACACAGACAACTTCTCGACAAGTAGCTGTTGAAATTTTGTGCAATATTTACAATTAAAATATTAGTCGATAATTGTTTACAAACTCTATTAATTCATATCATTTGTCTTGAAAATCACAAGTGCTTTGATTGGGTTTGTAGGAGTTAGAGAAATATGACCAGGGGAAAGGGAATGAAGTCAAAGAGCAGTAACAAGCAGGTAAAATCTCAACTTTCGAGCAAATTAAACAAGTGCAAAAGTTAACATGGTAACTAATAAAGGCGATTGTACAACAAATTTGCAGGGTTTTAGCCAACACACACCGATAACAGTAAATGCAAAAGATGGCACAGAAGCGAGCAAAAGTGATGAGGTGACAAATTTGAAAAGACTGAATGAACATTTACTGACTACAATTACCAATGATAGAAAAGAAATAGACGGGTTGAAAAACAAATTGAGATTGTGTGATGATGCCAATAACAAATTGCTTGAAACGGTGACGTCAGATAAAAACAAGTGGATTTCTTGTGAAAAGGATATGAAAGGTACAATTTCAGAGTTAGAATATAAGCTCAAAGAAGCCAGAAATTTGAGTGAGAATCATGAAATGTTGTTCAGTCAATTGGGACGAGAAAAAAGTCTGTTGGAAAATAGGTTGAAAGAAAGTAGTGATGTAATTCAGGAATTACAAGGGCTTAAAAGTGAGCTTGATCAAACAAAACAATTGAGTGAGAATCTTGGAAAATTGTGTGCTCAATTAGGGCAGGAAAAAAATGAGCTGGAAAATAATTTGAAAAAATCCAATGATGTGATTAAGGAATTACAAAATAAAGTGACCGAGGATAGGAGCTTGTGGGATGCTTCCAAAACAAAATTGGAAGGAACAATTGTGGAGGTAGAAAATAAGCTTGATTCTGTGGTGCAGGAAAGAAATGTATTGAGTCAGAAACATAAGGACTTATGCGGTAGCTACAGAAATGAAAAAAAAGGGTGGAAAAAATGCAATGGTGGTGCTAATATGAAATTAAAAGCAAAGATGACTGAGAATCAGGGATTGTGGGATTCATATAGGGTGAATTTGGAAGGAAAAGTCGCGGAGCTGCAGAATGAGATGACAAATTCGAAAAGCCTGAATGAACGTTTACTGACTACAATTACCAATGATAGAAAAGAAATAGATGGGTTGAAAAACAAATTGATAATGTGTGATGATGCCAATAACAAATTGCTTGAAACAATCACTTCAGATAAAAACAAGTGGACTTCTTATGAGAAAAAGATGAAAAGTACAATTTCAGAGTTAGGGCAGGGAAAAAACGAGCTGGAAAATGATTTGAAAAAATCCAATGATGTGATTAGGGAGTTACAAGATAAAATGACTGAAGATAGGAGCTTGTGGGATGCTTCCAAGACAAAACTGGAAGCGACAATTGTGGAGGTACAAACTAAGCTTGACACTGTAGTGAAGGAAAGAAATGAATTGAGCCAGAAACATGAGGACTTGTACACTAGCTACAGAAATGACAAAAATGAATTGAAAAAATGCAATGATGGTGCTATGAAATTAAAAGCAAAGATGGCTGAGGATAAGGGATTGTGGGATTCATGTAGGGCGAATTTGAAAGGAAAAGTTGCACGGCTGCAAAATGAGATCCTTGACGAAAGAAAATCTAGCCAGAAACACCAAGAATTGTTGACTAAATTGAGGCAAGAAAAAATTGAGATGGAAAATAAGTTCATAAAAATCAATGATACTACTAAGAAATTGAATGCAAAGATTACTGAAGATAAGCTGTTGTGGGATTCTTGTCAGGAGAAGTTGGAAAAACAGGTTTCAGAGCTACAAAATGAGCTTAATGAAGCAAGGGTATTCAGCCAAGGACGTGAAGAACTGTGCAGTGAGCTGAGACGAGCAAAAACTGATTTGGAAGAAAAAGTTTTACAGCTCGAAGGTGATCTTAATGAAGCAAGAATTTTGATTAAGAAACATGAAGAATTGCGCTCTGAATTAATGAAAGAAAAGAACGAAATGCAAAATAAGGTAACAGAATGCAATGATGAGACTGAAGAATTGAAGGCAAAATTGGCTGAACGTGGGTTCTTGTGGGATTCTTCTAAGACAGAGTTGGAAGCCACTGTTGCAGGGCTGCAAAATGAGCTCAAAGAAACAAGATTGTTGAGCCTGAAACATGAAGAAGCATGCATTCAACTAAGGCATGAGAAAACAAAATTGGAAGACGAGTTGAAAGACTTGGATGATACGAATGAGGAATTACATGCCAAAATGACTGAAAACGGTTGGCTTTGGGATACTTGTAAGGCGAATTTAGAAGGTACAGTAATAAAGCTGCAGAAAAAGCTTAATGAAACAAAGATTCTGGCCCACAATAATCAAGTCTTATACAATGAAATAAGTAGAGAAAAAAGTGAGATGGAAACTAATTTTCATCAATCCATCAATGAAGCTAAACAATTAAAGGATAAAATAGCTGAAGAAGGGCACTTGTGGGATATATCTAAGCGAGAATTTGAAGTTACATTTGCAAAACTGCAAAATGAGCTTAATGAAGCGAGAATGTTAAGCCAGAAGCATGAAGATTCGTGGTCTCAGTCAGAACAGGAAAAAACTGAGTTGGAAAATAATTTTAATCAATCTATTAATGAAATTCAGCAATTAAAGGAAAAATTGGCTGAAGATAGGCACAAGTGGGATAGTTATAAGAGAGAATTTGAAATTACAATTGCAAAACTGCAAAATGAGCTCAACGAAGCGAGGATGCTAAGCCAGAAGCATGAAGATTTGTGGTCTCAATCAGAACAAGAAAAAAATGATTTGGAAAAGACTCTTATAGGGCTACAAAATGAAGTTGATGAAACAAAGATTTTGACAGTGAAAGACCAAGAGCTGTGTAAGGTGCTCAGAGAAGAAAACAATCGGATAGGAAATAAGTTGAAACAATGCAATGACAGTATTGGGAAATTAAATACAAAAGTTAAAGAAGACCAGCTATTGTGGGTTTGTAATAAGGAGGATTTGGAAAGCAGAGTTGCAGTTGTGCAGTATGAGAAAGAGACATTGATCCAGGAATATAAAGCTCTGTGGGCCCATTTAAGAGATGAAAAATATGAGTTGGAAGAAAAACTGAAAGAATGCAACGATAGGAATAAGGAATTGCATGCACAGATGAGAGAAGATTGCCGCTTGTGGGAAGCTTGTAAGGCAAAATTTGAAAACTCTGCTGCAAGGCTACAAAATAATTTTAATAAATCCATTAATGAAATTAAACAATTAAAGGAAAAATTGGCTGAAGATAAGCACATGTGGAATACTTCTAAGGGAGAATTTGAAGTTACAATTGCAAAACTGCAAAATGAGCTTAATGAAGCGAGAATGTTAAGCCATAAGCATGAGGATTTGTGCTCCAATCAGAACATGAAAAATATGATTTGGAAAAGACTTTTATACGGCTACAAAATAAGCTTGATGAAACAAACATTTTGAGAGAGAAAGACCAAGAATTGTGTAATGTGCTAAGAGAAGAGAATAATTGGTTAGGAAATAAGTTGAAAGACTGCAATGATAGGATTGCGGAATTAAATAAAAAAATTGAAGAAGACGAGAGGTTGTGGGTTACTAATAAGTCTGATTTGGAAAGAAAAGTTGCAGGTCTGCAGTCTGAGAAAGGGGTATTGAGCAAGGAATATAAACTTCTGTGGGCCCATTTAACAGATGAAAAAGATGAGTTGGAAAACAAACTGAGAGAATGCAAAGATAGGAATATGGAATTGCATGCACAGATGAGAGAAGATTGCCGCTTGTGGGAAGCTTGTAAGGCAAACTTCGAAGACTCTGTTGCAGGTTTACAAAATAAGCTCGATTTGATGACTAATGAAGGAATGATTTTGAGCCAAGAATATGTAGAACTGTGCATTGAATGCGAATTTTTGAAGGCACAGCTGGGAGATTATAATGATATACTAAGCTCTATGGAAGATGAAACAAGGAGTCTAATCTCTCTCTCAGAGAGCAATGCAAACACAGTGGAGGCCTTGCAAACTCAAGTGCGAATGATCACCCATGAACATACACATTTGAGCATGAAATATGAAGAACTTACAAATGAAAATGAATCTCAGAAATTGAAATTGGAAAATTATAATCATAGGCTTGATTCAGTGAAAAATGAGAGGAACTCACTTAGATCTACGTCAGAAAGTAGGGAGGAGGCTTTGCTCCAAGAAAATGGTTCATTGAAACAACAAGTCCATGAGCTTCAAAGCAAGTTGGGTATGTGGGCTAATGATTACAAACAAGTTCCCACTGATGATATGCTCGATTCAGAAACAGAGGAGAGGCAATTACTCACATCTCTATCAGAAACCAGTGATAAAGTGATGGAAGATCCGGTTATAGAGAACAGAACAGTGAAACGAGAAGCCCTTCAACTTTATCAAGAAAACCAACAATTACAAAAGGACATATCTAGTAAAAAGTCATTAATTCAAACAAAAGATGGAAATATTACAGAATTGAATGCAAAAAAGATTAAACTTAAGAATGCTGTCGAAGTGTTGGAAGAGATTGGAAGAAAAAATACCCAAGTACTGAAAGAATATGGAGGTATAAGGGAAGAGCAAGTGACGAGAAAGGAAAGTGAGGAGAAAAGGAAGGAGGGCAGTGGGAGGGTTTCACATCGAAATCAAACAGCCTTTATTGGTAATTTGATGTCTTGCATTCTTCTAGATATTGAGAAGTCTGACGTAAGCAGATGCTTGTCAACTGCCACAAAAAATATCATTCTTCCTTCTGATGCACTACTTTGTGGATGTCCTTATGGCTGGTTTGGTGGGATAGTATAAGTAGCCACCCTTTCTCCAAATTCTGTGAGAAATGTAATACTCTGGACGGGCAATGCCTCCAATTATTGAATTCATTTGGGCATTTTTTTAATTCTGATTGATGTATACTCAAACAATTCCTTCACTGCATTAAATTGTACTACTCTAAAATTCATTTTATAATTCATTTTTGAGATATCATATTTATTTATTATGGATGGACAATTTTTAAATTCTCATTGATGTATACTCTAATAAATGTTCCTGTAGTGTGCAAATTGACAAAGATATACATATAACACGAAACCACTTTCAGATAATTTAAAGTTCTAAATCTAATATAAAATCTTATATATTCATTGTCCTCGGTCAATTTTATAATCATAAATTTGATAAGAGAGATTAGATTTTCACGGTCTATAGAAATTATTGGTTTATTTCCAAATTCCAATATGTCCAACTTCAAAATTTAAAATGATCCATGATGAGCTAACTTAATTGAGAAATCTCTAAAATTATATTGTAGGGTTTTGAATAATAAGACAACCTCTAATCCATTATTATTATATCAATGAGACCATAATCTTGTAGGAAAGCTAGAATGTCCTTGCCTCATTGTAATGGCATAGAATCAACTTGACATTAACATATGCATTATGTACAGATGTTATACAATTGTTTTATATATCTTTAATAATCTTTTTTAAATAATTATATCAAATTCTAAAAATTTAATCAAAAGATAAAATCGTCACTTTGTAATGTCTCAAGGGGCCTCCAAAACAAATAATTTTCTAGAGGTGTTGAAACCAAATTGAGATCAATTCTAAACATGATTATAAATGTATTAGTTTATCGAATTCCCTCATAGATAGGAGACTAATATATGCTTTTAACTATTATATATCTCACCGTTATATTAGTGCCCTAGATTCTTAAGTGAGTGGTATTGGCCTATTGAAATAGTCATGTATTGCTCAAATTCATTTTATGTCAACATATTTGAGCTCCATTTATAATTCATTATGACAAATATTGTACTTTAAATTTATATTTGCATTAAAAAAAGTTAGACCTAACAAAAAAAATGAATAGTGTTGTTTAGAATACCTTCAGTAGTTTACTAGTTGATTATTGTCTTCTAAATATTAAACCCTTTGGAACATTTATAATATGTTATGTTTTCAATAAAAAAACTATTCATCCTTTAAAGTTTACCATAACTATGAAATGGGAGTGGTTGAACCAAGTGATTTGAGTTAGATAAGTATTAAAATAGTTGATGTTGAAAAAATCAAAATATTATATATGAATTCCACGCTAATTGGATTATATTTAATTTGCTATGTTAATTCAGTATTTTAAAGATCTCACTAAATTACCACATATTTTGTATATTGGTTATTAAATTCTATTTTGATATATGCTATAATATTTTTCTTTCAATATTAATAACAAAATCACTATAAATAATTAAATAGCTTAAAAAGAAAAAAGCCCTACATTTTAGTAATAGAACTTATTCTAGAAACGTCATTATTATCTTTTTTACTCATTTACTTTATAAAATCATAATTAGCATGCTGAAGAATAAAACAAATATAATAATAATTGATAAATAAAATGTACACCAACAAAATATAACACTTAAACTAGATATTTAAATATGACAAGATAGATATCTCAGACATGTTCTACCTAGATTAGAATCAAATACATTATCATTACTTCAATCTTGTAGTATAAGTTATATTTTTTAATTTTTTCCTAAGGCTATATAAGCCTTTAAAAAATCTTCTATGATAGCCTTCTTTTTTGTGGCTTCCAATTATGGAATCATTTGTTAAATTTTTTTCTTCAATTATATTGAAATAAAGGAGAGGTTAAAATTTATTCAAAGCTAAAGAATAACAAAGCAAGGGCGTCAAACAGCCCTAGGCCGCCTATAATAAGTTTCTAATTTATTTTGTCATCTTCATAACTTGTAATTAATAGATGGATTGCTAGCATTTTTACTCAATCTATAGTAAAAAATTATTTAAAATGTAATCTCCTAGACCCAAATTTTTTTATACTAAACTTTGTACATATATATGACCTTTAAAAATTTATCACTCCTAATTCCACTCTTTATAGTTCTTAATTAATTTTTTATTTTGGTTTTATTTAGATTATTGATTAGTCATCCCAAACATGTGTCCTTTCATTATTGGACTTGTTTTTATTTTGAAAGGTTGTGTTTGTTAATGCAATATTATTTTATGGATTATGCAAATAGATATAAACATAAATTTTAGCTTAGTTAGGTGTCCCACTTATGGATATTTAACTCACCATCCCTTAAAATTTTGGGGGAAGATAACTAACCTCCACTCCCTATTAGTGGGAGGGGAGTCGACTTCTGAGTGTATTTTCATCATTCTGGCTAGATTTTCTTTCCTTCTTCCTATATGTGCATCTCATTCTTGAATTAATTCAAATGTTTATTTATCCAATTTTATGTTCTCTTTTACATTGAATTATTTATTTTCAATATGGTAGGTAGGACATGCATTTCTTTACCTTATGTAGCTCAATTTGATACTAGCATATAAGTGGAGTTTCTAACAAATTATACATAGTATCTAAGGTAGATCTATAATTAATTATTTGTTTATTATTTTTATGGGTTATTTTTTTGGAAAATATTGGTGAATGTGTATTAGTAGAGGCTGTGGATCTTCTAGTGAGGGAAAAGAGGTTGCAAATTTTTTTTGGTGTATTTGCATGTATGTAATATCTAAGAGGTTGATCTTTTAGTGGTGCCATCTTTCACTAAAATATTTGAAGACCATGATTTAGATCTTTATTTATAGGGTGAACTCACAATGTTGGTTTCCACTTTTCCGTACATCTCGAGTTTTGGTGAAATGATACATTTTTAAAAAAATATAACGATTTAAGCTTTAAGAGGTCTTGTTTGAAGTACTTAATTGAAGAGAGTTAGATCAAAGTCTCTTAGATCAAAATTTCTTGGATAGAACCTCTCTACTTTTAAATCATACTTGCAATAGAGTCTCCTTTCCATCTGTAAAATGCTGATAAAAAACCAATTTTACATTACCTTTTGGGGGGTCAAATGAATTTATTTAGAAGTTTATTTTTTAAGAATTTAGCCATTATTATAATCTTTCCAAATAGTATAATTTTTAATATATTTAATTTCATTAATATAGTTTTATTTTATTTCATTAATATCAAATGGATATATGTCAAAATTACAGTTAACTCGAATTCAAATCTTAATAAAATATGAAATATTGAAGATAATGTTACAAAATCAATTGAAAACACAAGATATGGATGTTTAAAAAACCAAATTCAAAATAATCACGTTCATATCTTTTATAGGAAAAAAGTTGCGCTATATAAAGTGAGTGTCACTCTTTAAAAATGTTGTTTTTTGAAAAAAAGGTTAGTTTTCGAGGGAGATAGAATAATGGAAGAAAATGGATTTCAAATATTATCAAAAAGTAATTTCTACAATCTACATACTAAATCACACAAATCACTAGTTCACATCATCTAAAAATTCCTTACGTTTTAGAAGTAATAGGTGTTTGAATCTAAAGTTTTTTTCTAAAAATGAATATTGTAGTGTCAAAGTTGGCAAAATAGTGTAACCCACTATTGTGGGTTCACCATTTATAAACATTCCTTTAATTCTTATTAAGCCATGTAATATCTATTTTAGGTGGCATTTTTTTCATCTCTATTTGCTCATGTATTCCTTTTTTGATATTTAGAACCTAGTGTATAGATCTCTCTTGGATACTAGAGAAAAACAACATCAAAGGTGTGAAAATCTTTGTTCAATCATTTATTGTAGATCCATGGACCAATATTTTTTGATAAAAGGTATAGAAATCAATAGTAGGGCACATGAATCAAAAATAGTCACAAAAAATCAATAGATTATGAGAATCAATATCCCTAATAATTTTAAGAATAGCACATTGTCAAATTAAAACCAATAGTTTAATCCTTGGTCTCATGGTAGGGTCACATGAGGGAGAAAACCCTTTGATCTTATTAATTAGGGATTAAATTCCCCCCACTTTTTGTTTGCCTATAAAATTGATTTTTGAAGGTATGTAAATTACTGTTTTCAAAAATATTAAGTATAATTTAGGCAACATAGGGAAATTTTTTAAATTGTCATAACTTTTGATTGGCAACTTGAAATTGAGCGCCATTTTTTTGAAAGTTGATTTTCTCGTATGCTTGATCTATTAGGAACATTACCTCTCTAAAATTAAAAAGTCAATTTTTTTGTTCCTTAGGATTTTATCTAAGCAATAAACATATAAATTGCAAAATTTTGGGGTGATCCAATATTGAATATGGGGGACATTGTATGTTATCTTGAACACTTCCTACTTTCCTTCCATTTAATAATTTTTTATTTTTCTTGTAATAATTTAATTTCTAGCATGGATTCAACTGAATTCAACACATTAATAATACCATTTAGCTATCATAATTGGAAACTAAAAGTACAACTTGTGCTAAAGAATAAAGTGTTGTATAGGATTACAATGGGCATTGAGAAAGAACATACTAGTGGGGAAGAGAAATAAAACAAATTTAATAAATGTGACCAAGCCTTTGGATTCGTGTGTCTTATTATATCTCATAAACTCCTCTTTCATGTAGAATCCTTGATTCAACCCAATGAAGTGCATATTATTTTAGAGAAATTCTTCTAGAAAGAGAATGAAATGAAAGGTTACAAGTTATAGAATAATCTCATAGGTTTTCTCTCTAATTCCTTTGACACCATAGAGGACTTCACCAAATTTAAGTAATGAAGGTTACTATTAAAATAATATGGAATCAGGAAAAATGAGAATTAGTTAGTTCTTTCTATACTATACCATGTTTGCTTTTGCCTTCTACTCCATCTAAAGGGCTCTGGGGAAAGTTTGAAAGATACATTCTCTAGATAAATTAATTGTAATCTTGAATACAGAGTAATATAACTTAATACAAATGACCACATTGAATTCTAGGAAACTATAAGTACTCATTACTAGGAATGTGACATAACAAGATTCATATAACAAATAGGAGAAGCAAAAACAAATTAAAGGATTAAGAGATCAAGAAAGAATAAAAAATTATGATACTACAAAAAAAAATCAAAACTTCTTCTCATCAAGGGAAACATAAGAAAGAAAAAGTGGAATTTTTTTATTAGAAGAAAATTTTGCATGAAGAGCACAAACATTTGAAGAAGTAGATTGATCACCCCAAACACCTTCTTAAGAAGAATAGTATAAGGGTCTCTAAATATATCAAATAATCCTCATCAACTCAAAAATATACCAAGACAAAGAAACTATATAAAGATAAAACTAAGAAAAAGGCTCTAGTTAATACTGAATCATCATCAAATTCATCTTGGATCGTTGAATTAGGTTCCTAACATCACATGGGAACTTCCCATGTTGTGTTTTCTTCCTAAGAGACTCATACTATGTATGTCATCACTTTTGGTAATGAAACTTCAATACTAGTTATAGGGAGAGGGATTGTTATAGATAAAGGTCGAATATACACTTTTTTTTTTCGTGTTCTTTTTTAAAGGAAAGCATATAAAGATGGGAGATGAAAAAATTCCTATACAAATTTATTATCCAATATAATACATAAAATGGGGGAATTATAAAATCCTTATATTATGGGTTAGAAGTGGTTGAGCCTAGAGTTAAAATACTGAACTAGAATAAGGCCATGTTATAACAAACTCTTACTTCTAAGAAGAAAAGAAATCTCTCTCTCTCTCTCTCTCTCTCTCTCTCTCTCTCTCTCTCTCTCTCTCTCTCTCTCTCTCTCTCTCTCTCTCTCTCTCTCTCTCTCTCTCTCTCTCTCTCTCTCTCTCTCTCTCTCTCTCTCTCTCTCTCTCTCTCTCTCTATCAACCTACTTATATAACTTACTCTTCCTCATCCTCGCATTAAATACATAAACTAAACATTTGAGTACACGTGGTATTTACATATATACATTTACATATACTTAATTATATTTTATGCGGGTAAGTGCACAAAGATCAAGGACCAAAAAAGTGACAAAATTTCTTTTGGCCTCCATCAAACATTATGGCGCACACAAAATAAGGCACATGCCAAATACAGCGTATGCCTTATTTGGCATGCACCAAATAGCTATAACAATTTTTTTTTTTTTTTAAATGGACATTCAACCTTCATTTTTCTATAAACCCCACATTTTGAGCTCTGATTTTGGCTTTCCAGACTATGCACGCAAAATAGAAATATTGTTTTTGCTTCTAGAGTTGTTAGATCTTCATCAACATGATTATATGTTTGCGGTAAGTAATTGTTCTATTATATGTCATTCTACAATTCATTTTTTATATATATTATACATTGATGTCTATACTTATGATTGTATCAGTTGGAGCTACAAAGAATTCTAGATAGGAGGTCTAGTGAACACATTCGAAAGAGGCCATCATCACATACATATCCATCCCCGTGATAGTCGAAGGTAGCTTGTGATCTATTTCCTCATGATAGTGGGAAATCAGTAGACTAGAGGCCTTTGTTGTATGCCTATGTGGAATTTTTGAGGATATATTTTGTATTTTGTATATGTGACATATATGTCCATATGGTTACTTGTTCCCTTGCATCATTGTATTGGATAGATATGTTATACTCTTATTGAAATTGACCATTGTGTGACTTTATAAACTTTTCTAGTTGATGCAAATCATATTGCAACTATTATACATAATCACAAAAATATATTTGATTGCTGAAATGAATATTCTGTAATTATATCAACATTTTTCTGTGAGAGATATTATATATTCAATCAGTTTTGTCTACAATTGTTATTACATTCCTAATTGAACTCAATTTTTTTTCACAATTCAACTTCATAATTTGGTAGCTAGTAAATATTTATAGTTTAATGCCTAGAATTTCAATTTTGTCATAGTTCATGGAGACAAATAGTAGTACCATTATCATAGTTACATTTTTTGTTTCCCTATCTAGTCTTTTCAATGTACTTGCAGTTAGTTTATTAGGGTTAGACTAAGTTATAATGTTTGATTTTGCAGTATTTAACAAATATGCTTAAGAAACAAATAACTCTTTTAATTGAAAAAAAATTCTTTCTTTCTAGTACAAGCAAGATTTCAACTCTTACATTAAATTTGGACCCTCTAAACTACATTCAAAATTAAAATTACTTTTATTTTATACCCATTTACTCAAAAAACATGTCACCACTTTCACCTTATATTATTAAAAAATATCACTAATTTCACCTTATATTACTAAAATGTATCATCACTTTCACATTACCATCCCAGAAATAAAGATTGAAAACACAGTTCAACAAGGTGCCTTTCATTTGAACAATACAATATAAATTTTGTTTCATTCCAACATGACACGAAATACCTGACAAAATTCCTCCTAAATTAATTAAAAAGCAGACTAATTGTTGATGCTTATAGGGTTACAATGAAGAATGTCAGGTCTCATACTCATCCCACACATGTAGATTGTGTTTTTATGAACTCGAGTGGTTGAATGAGCTATTTATATTAGAAGAGTGTTTAGAAATGTCATATTTGTCTATTTCCACTTTCATTATCAAACTTGTGGTTTGATCACTCCATTTGATATCTATTGTCCTAAAATGAAGACTAATTTGTTTACAAACAACATTTTTTTATATATTTCATAAAAATTAACTCTATTTGATTGTCACATATGTTTAATAAGGGGCATGACACAAACGCGTAGGTTCAGATGGATCGTATGCATGTTCCATGGACTCCAAGATATGCAACGTGAAAGTTTGACAATTTTTTATACTTTGAGCACTAAAGGGAAAGCATTTCTAGGGCGTGGCTCGTAAGGATCGAGCAAGTTGTCGTGCTAAAAAGGGGCATAAGTAGCATTAAATATACCACTAGGATGCGCTTGTGCTAACGGTTTGTTCCCGGGATGAGTGGATCAAAACTCAGGGTATCTTGTCGCCTTTCATTGAATGCATCTGACACTTTTTGTTGCAAGCGAAAAAGAGGTGGCATAGGCAAATGGAATTGAGTGATCCAAAATTAAGATAGGTGATTTTAGGAGGTGATGACATATCCCGATAGATTCAATTGACTCATTCACACATGTCACGGGCTTCGAGAGATGCAACGTCAGAGTTTGATAGGTTTTCGCACTTTGATGACCACTCAAAGGAAAGTGTTACTAGGGTGTGTCTCGGAAGGATCGGTTGAGTTGATGAGAAGAAAGGGGCATGGCCAGCATAAATGCAGCCACTGAGACAAGTTTGAGCTGACAGTTCATGCCAAAGAAGAGCGGACTAAAAGTTAGGGTTTGTTGTCACCTTTCATTGAATGCATCTGAAACTTTTTGTTGCAAGCAAAAAAGAGGCGGCATAGGAAAATGGAATTGAGTAATAGAAAAATGAGATAGGTTTTTGTAGTCAACCATGACACAACCCTATCGGTTGAGATGACTCATTTGCATGTGTCAAGAGCTCCAAGAGACGAAACATCAAAGTTTGATAGTTTTGCACATTTTGAGCACTCAACAAAAAGGGTCACTACGGTGTGTCTTGCAATGATTAAGTGACTTGGCGAAAAAAATAGGGGCATGGGTACCATAACCTCGGCCATCAATAGAAGTTGTATTTGATTGTTCATGCCCAAGATGAGTGGATAAAAAGTTAGGGTATGTTGTCGTCTTTCATTGATTGCATTTGACACTTTTTGTTGCAAACAAAAAAGTGGTGGCATAGACAAATATAATTGAGTAATCCAAAATTGAGATAGGTTTTTTTAAGTGGTCATGACATGACCTCATAGGTTTAGAGGACTCATTGAAAGGTGCCACAGGCTCCAAGATATGCAACGCCAAACTTTGACAGTTTTTTAAACTTTGAGCACTCAGGGGAAAGCGTCGCTACCGTGTGGCTTGAAAGGATGGAGCAAGTTGGCAAGTGAAACCAGGGAATGGCTAGCATAAACCTGACCACCCAGATGCTCTCGCGCTAATGGTTCATACCCAAGATGAGTGTATCAAAAGTTAGGGTATATTATTGCCTTTCATTGAATGCATTTTACACTTTTTGTTGCAGGTGAAAAAGTGACGCCATAGGAGAATGGAATTGAGTGAGCCAAAACAAAGAGAGGGTTTTGTAAGTGGTCATGACACAACCCCGTGATTTCAGATGACCCATTCGTAGGTTCCACAGGCTCTAAGATATGCAATGTCAAACTTTGATAATTTTGCACACTTTGAGCACTCAAGGGAAATTATCGCTACAGTGTGGCTCAAAAGGATCACCGAGTTGGCGAGCCAAACAAGGGCATGTATAGCATAAAACAAGACACTTGGATGCATTCACACCAAACGTTTGTTCTCAAGAATTGCATTTCGAAAGTTAGGGTATATTGTATCCTTTACTTGAATGCATTTTACACTTTTTGTTGCAAGCGAAAAAGTGATGCCATAGAAAAATGGAATAGTGAGCCAAAAATGTCAAAGGTTTTTGTAAATGGTTGTGACACAATTTTGTGGGTTCAGGCGGCTTGTTTTCAAGTTATAAGGGCTCAAAGATACGAAACGTCAAAGTTTGACAGTTTTGCATACTTTGAGCACTCAAGGGGAAGCGTCGCTACGGTGTGGCTCTGAAGGATCGGGCAAGTTGGTGAGTTAAACAAGGGCATGGCTATAGTAAACCCAGCCACCTGGATGTTCTCCTTCTGACAGTTTGTGCACAGGGTGACCAGATTGAAAGTTAGGGTATGTTAGCGCCTTTCATTGAAAGTTAGGGTATATTGTCACCTTTCATTTAATCCATTTTACACTTTTTTTTGCAAGGAAAAAAGTGATGCCATAGGAAAATGGAATTGAGTGAACCAAAACTGAGATAGTTTTTTGTAAGTGGCTATGTCATGACCTCGTGGGTTCATATGTCTCATTCGTAGGTGTCGTGGGCTTTGATATACGCAACGTCAAAGTTTCACAGTTTTGCCTACCCAATCAGCATCAGTATAAACTTTTAAATCAAAATCATTTCTCTTTTGATATACTAAGCCATAATCTCCACTGCCTCTCAGGTATCTGAAAATTCTCTTGATTGTTGTCATATGGGTTTCCTTGGGATCTGCAGAGAATCTTGCAACAATACCTACTGCATGTGCTATATCCGGTCTACTGTGCACAAAATATTGTAACTTTCCAATCATGGATCGGTAAAGTGTCTCATCAACAGATGCAAATTCATCATTCTTTGATAGCTTACAGCTAGTAGTCATAGGAGTATTTACTGGTTTTGAATCCTCCATTCCAAATTTCTTCAAGATTTCTTTTATGTATCAGAGCACCCATTGGCCCTTTATACATAATTGTGAAGGTTAAGGATATCCCTTGCCCTGGTGCCCTAATTGATCCCTCTTGCATGGTTAATGTCATAACTGAAGAGTATCTTTTCACTTTACGATTGCATAAACCACTATATATGATGTTTCTAATGTGGTTGTGAAGTTATTTGATTGCTTATCTTGTCCTACCATTGGCTCTATTACCCTTCATGTTGAAGTTTATACTAAATACATACATGTTGACTTTGTTACCATACCTTCTTCTGAGAAGTTCCGTTTGAAGATGGGTTATCCTTGGCTATCTTACATGAAGGATATTGCTTCTCCAATCCACAAGTTTCTAGAATTTCCTCACAATGGAGAAATCATAATCATGAACCATAGCTTATTTCGTCCATCTGAAAGGAGCCTCGTTTTTCCTATTGATTTCTTTTGGCCTGAAGATTTTCAATCTCTTCCATCAAGGAGGGATGCTCTTTTTCAACCTTATCAAAAATGGAAGAACGATATGATTTTATCCTTAAGTCAACCTAGATCCCCAACACTTGACATTCCTATTACTCTTCAAGATAAGGTTCTTCCCCTCACAGATAGAACTAATCTCCCTCCTAAGGAAGATTGTCCACCTATACCTATGGATGTGACTTTACCTTCTCTTAAGGAGAACAACAATATTCTTCCTAAGGTTAGACCTATACCTCCTCCTCTTGATGGACCTGGTCTCCTTCCTACACCTAATATTCCTCCTTTCTATGGCTTTGTTCCACCTCCTTCCTCTTATCGAGAGATGAGGCTTGCTTCTCCCATTGTGAAACCAAAAAAACCTCAACCTCAACCTTCCACTTTCAAGGAGAAAAACATTCCTACTTTTTCAAGTGTTCCTCCTTGTCCTCAGTATTCCAATAAGACTTGACGGAATCGTTGTGTGAGAGAATGCAAACAAAGACGTCGTGTTTGATCTCGTGAAGCTATCCCTCAAAATACTCAATCTCCTTAGACTCCATCAGCTGACCTTATTCCCTTTTCTCCTAAGAAAGATGTTCAACCTACATCTCCTAATCATAAGTAGCACAAACCATGTGATGGTTTTACACCTATTTGTGTTCTAGCTCCTCTTTCTCTACACTTTGATGAAGAAATGGGTGAAAATTTTATTTATAATGGAAATACAAATCCTAATACTTCAGATAGTGAGTAGGAGTATGTTGATGTGGACAAGTATTTATCAGATGAATTTTCACAAACCCTAATCCTAGCTCCTAGAATCAAACAAAGTGACTTACCACTTGAGCATAGTCCTTGTTTGGATCTTGTGATCTAGCTCCATCTGTTGTGCTCGATGTCGTTCCTCTGGCATGTTTCTCACCTTCCTGAAATAGTGATTTACAAGATTGGGTGGCAGATGTTGTGCTAGATTAGCAATATTGGCACTGCAAGTATTCCCCCTATCCTTTCTTTCTCTATTGTAACCGTTCTTATTTATGTATCCATGTTCTTCTATTCTTCCCTTAATGTCTACTTGGAGACGATGCAAAGCATTGAGATCTTTTCTTTGTCTCTTTCATGTTGACTCAAAAGATATCCTCTCTTCCCTTTCTTCTAAGGCAGTGTCCTTCTTTGGGGAATGATGATTATTATATGCATATACATACATGATATAGATGAGTTATCATATAGCACACTGACCCTGAGGAAAGTGACAATACCTCATGTTTTGTGTTCATTATCCTTGAGTTTATTCCTCGATCGGGGGCTAAATCCTTGCGATAATGTGCTCCCTCCTTCTCTCTCTCTTGGGTGTATCCCAACTTAAAGAAATCGTTCCCGATAAGGCATGCGCGATCGCTTTAACGTGGGGGCATACACTCCCCTCATATTTTCCTTCTTGTGATACTTAGAACTAATGAGTGAACTTTTTCTTTCTTTCTAATCTTTGGTATCCTTGCTTTCATGACTCATAGTGAAGTGAACTTTTCTACTTGCAGTCATGGTTCTCCCCTTCTCGATATTCCCTTTTACTTTGTCAATCAAAGTCGTAACATCCTAAGTCCACTAGGGGCTTGGTGCATCTTGCCTCCTTGACATGGAAAAAGTTTTTCAATCTTGTTTCCTTGAACTTTACCGCTAGCATTGGTGTCCGCTTATACTCCTACTAAAGTGGGGGCTAAATGTAGTGTCATAAACTTGTGACCCTACAAATTTTTGATTGCATTAGGGTCCTCATGAACGCAAGATTGAATCCATTAGCCTGATCCGAGAGGGGAGATTGCTCAGCCCTCATAACAGCTTCTTTCTCAGCTCATTTTGGTTTTATTTAGATTATTGATTAGTGTGACCAAGCCTTTGGATTCGTGTGTCTTATTATATCTCATAAACTCCTCTTTCATGTAGAATCCTTGATTCAACCCAATGAAGTGCATATTATTTTAGAGAAATTCTTCTAGAAAGAGAATGAAATGAAAGGTTACAAGTTATAGAATAATCTCATAGGTTTTCTCTCTAATTCCTTTGACACCATAGAGGACTTCACCAAATTTAAGTAATGAAGGTTACTATTAAAATAATATGGAATAAGGAAAAATGAGAATTAGTTAGTTCTTTCTATACTATACCATGTTTGCTTTTGCCTTCTACTCCATCTAAAGGGCTCTGGGGAAAGTTTGAAAGATACATTCTCTAGATAAATTAATTGTAATCTTGAATACAGAGTAATATAACTTAATACAAATGACCACATTGAATTCTAGGAAACTATAAGTACTCATTACTAGGAATGTGACATAACAAGATTCATATAACAAATAGGAGAAGCAAAAACAAATTAAAGGATGAAGAGATCAAGAAAGAATAAAAAATTATGATACTACAAAAAAAAATCAAAACTTCTTCTCAACAAGGGAAACATAAGAAAGAAAAAGTGGAATTTTTTTATTAGAAGAAAATTTTGCATGAAGAGCACAAACATTTGAAGAAGTAGATTGATCACCCCAAACACCTTCTTAAGAAGAATAGTATAAGGGTCCCTAAATATATCAAATAATCCTCATCAACTCAAGAATATACCAAGACAAAGAAACTATAT
The DNA here is from genome assembly GCF_030272615.1 of Cryptomeria japonica. Classification (NCBI taxonomy): domain Eukaryota; kingdom Viridiplantae; phylum Streptophyta; class Pinopsida; order Cupressales; family Cupressaceae; genus Cryptomeria; species Cryptomeria japonica. The sequence continues at coordinate 95,000 of NW_026728946.1, forward strand.
AAAGCTAAAACTAAGAAAAAGGCTCTAGTTAATACTGAATCGTCATCAAATTCATCTTGGATCATTGAATTAGGTTCCTAACATCACATGGGAACTTCCCATGTTGTGTTTACTTCCTAAGAGACTCATACTATGTATGTCATCACTTTTGGTAATGAAACTTCAATACTAGTTATAGGGAGAGGGTTTGTTATAGATAAAGGTAGAATATACACTTTTTTTTTTCATGTTCTTTTTTAATGGAAAGCATATAAAGATGGGAGATGAAAAAATTCCTATACAAATTTATTATCCCATATAATACATGAAATGGGGGAACTATAAAATCCTTATATTATGGGTTAGAAGTGGTTGAGCCTAGAGTTAAAATACTGAACTAGAATAAGGCCATGTTATAACAAACTCTTACTTGTAAGAAGAAAAGAAATCTCTCTCTCTCTCTCTCTCTCTCTCTCTCTCTCTCTCTCTCTCTCTCTCTCTCTCTCTCTCTCTCTCTCTCTCTCTCTCTCTCTCTCTCTCTCTCTCTCTCTCTCTCTCTCTCTCAACCTACTTATATAACTTACTCTTCCTCATCCTCACATTAAATACATAAACTAAACATTTGAGTAGACATGGTATTTACATATATACATTTACATACACTTAATTATATTTTATGCGGGTAAGTGCACAAAGGTCGGGGACCAAAAAAGTGACAATTTCTTTTGGCCTCCATCAAACATTATGGTGCACACAAAATAAGGCACATGCCAATTATGGCACACGCCTTATTTGGCATGCACCAAATAGCTATAACAATATTATTTTATTTTAAATGGACATTCAAACTTCATTTTTCTATAAACCCCACATTTTGAGCTCTGATTTTGTCTTTCTAGGCTGTGCATGCAAAATAAAAATATTGTTTTCGCTTCTAGATTTGTTAGATCTTCATCAACATGATTATATGTTTGCGGTAAGTAATTGTTCTATTATATGTCATTCTACAATTCATTTGTTATATTTATTATACATTGATGTCTATACTTATGATTGTATTAGTTGGAGCTACAAAGAATTCTATATAGGAGGTCTAGTGAACACATTCGAAAGAGGCCATCATCACATACATATCCATCCTCGTGATAGTCGAAGGTAGCTTGTGATCTATTTCCTTATGATAGTGGGAAATCAGTAGACTAGAGGCCTTTGTTGTATGCTTATGTGTAATTTTTGAGGATATATTTTGTATTTTGTATATGTGACATATATGTCCATATGGTTACTTGTTCCCTTGCATCATTGTATTGGATATATATGTTATACTCTTATTGAAATTGACCATTGTGTGACTTTATGACCTTTTTTAGTTGATGCAAATCATATTGCAACTATTATACATAATCACAAAAATATATTTGATTGTTGAAATGAATATTCTCTAATTATATCAACATTTTTCTATGTGAGATATTATATATTCAATCGGTTTTGTCTACAATTGTTATTACATTCCTAATTGAACTCAATTTTTTTTCACAATTCAACTTCATAATTTGGTAGCTAGTAAATATTTATAGTTTAATGCCTAAAATTTCAATTTTGTCATAGTTCATGGAGACAAATAGTAGTACCATTATCATAGTTACTTTTTTTGTTTCCCTATCTAGTCTTTTGAATGTACTTGCAGTTAGTTTATTAGTGTTAGACTAAGTTATAAAGTTTGATTTTGCAGTATTTAACAGATATGCTTAAGAAACAAATGACTCTTTTAATTGAAAAAAAATTCTTTCTTTCTAGTACAAGCAGGATTTCAACTCTTACATTAAATTTGGACCCTCTAAACTACATTCAAAATTAAAATTACTTTTATTTTATACCCACTTACTCAAAAAACATGTCACCACTTTCACCTTATATTATTAAAAAATATCACTAATTTCACCTTATATTACTAAAATGTATCATCACTTTCACATTACCATCCCAGAAATAAAGATTGAAAACACAGTTCAACAAGGTGCCTTTCATTTGAACAATACAATATAAATTTTGTTTCATTCCAACATGACACGAAATACCTTACAAAATTTCTCCTAAAGTAATTAAAAAGCAGACTAATTGTTGATGCTTATAGGGTTACAAAGAAGAATGTCAGGTCTCATACTTATCCCACACATGTAGATTGTGTTTTTATGAACTCGAGTGGTTGAATGAGCTATTTATATTAGAAGAGTGTTTAGAAATGTCATATTTGTCTATTTCCACTTTCATTATCAAACTTGTGGTTTGATCACTCCATTTGATATCTATTGTCCTAAAATGAAGACTAATTTGTTTACAAACAACATTTTTTTATATATTTCATAAAAATTAACTCTATTTGATTGTCACATAAAAAAAATAGGGGCATGGATACCATCACCTCGGCCATCAATAGAAGTTGGATTTGATTGTTCATGCCCAAGATGAGTGGATAAAAAGTTAGGGTATGTGGTCGTCTTTCATTGAATGCATTTGACACTTTTTGTTGCAAACAAAAAAGTGGTGGCATAGAAAAATATAATTGAGTAATCCAAAATTGAGATAGGTTTTTTTAAGTGGTCACGACATGACCTCATAGGTTTAGAGGACTCATTGAAAGGTGCCACAGGCTCCAAGATATGCAACGCCAAACTTTGACAATTATTTAAACTTTGAGCACTCAGGGGAAAGCGTCGCTACGGTGTGGCTTGAAAGGATGGAGCAAGTTGGCAAGTGAAACCAGGGAATGGCTAGCATAAACCCGACCACCCAGATGCTCTCGCGCTAATGGTTCATACCCAAGATGAGTGTATCAAAAGTTAGGGTATATTATCGCCTTTCATTGAATGCATTTTACACTTTTTGTTGCAGGTGAAAAAGTGACGCCATAGGAGAATGGAATTGAGTGAGCCAAAACAAAGAGAGGGTTTTTTAACTGGTCATGACATAACCCCGTGATTTCAGATGACCCATTCATAGGTTCCACAGGCTCTAAGATATGCAATGTCAAACTTTGATAATTTTGCACACTTTTAGCACTAAAGGGAAATTATCACTACAGTGTGGCTCAAAAGGATCGTCGAGTTGGCGAGCCAAACAAGGGCATGTATAGCATAAAACAAGACACTTGGATGCGTTCACACCAATGATTTGTTCTCAAGAATTGCATTTCGAAAGTTAGGGTATATTGTATCCTTTACTTGAATGCATTTTACACTTTTTGTTGCAAGCGAAAAAGTGATGCCATAGAAAAATGGAATAGTGAGCCAAAAATGTCAAAGGTTTTTGTACATGGTTGTGACACAATTTTGTGGGTTCAGGCGGCTTGTTTTCAAGTTATAAGGGCTCAAAGATACGAAATTTCAAAGTTTGACAGTTTTGCATACTTTGAGCACTCAAGGGGAAGCGTTGCTACGGTGTGGCTCTGAAGGATCGGGCAAGTTGGCGAGTGAAACAAGGGCATGGCTATAGTAAACCCAGCCACCTAGACGTTCTCTTTCTGATGGTTTGTGCCCAGGATGACCAGATTGAAAGTTAGGGTATGTTAGCGCCTTTCATTGAAAGTTAGGGTGTATTGTCACCTTTCATTTAATCCATTTTACACTTTTTGTTGCAGGGAATAAAGTGATGCCATAGGAAAATGGAATTGAGTGAACTAAAACTCAGATATTTTTTTGTAAGGGGCTATGTCATGACCTCGTGGGTTCATATGTCTCATTCGTAGGTGTCATGGGCTTTGATATACACAACGTCAAAGTTTCACAGTTTTGCCTACCCAATCAGCATCAGTATAAAATTTTAGATCAAAATCATTTCTCTTTTGATATACTAAGCCATAATCTCCACTGCCTCTCAGGTATCTGAAAATTCTCTTGATTGTTGTCATATGGGTTTCTTTGGGATCTGCAGAGAATCTTGCAACAATACCTACTGCATGTGCTATATCCGGTCTACTGTGCACAAAATATTGTAACTTTCCAATCATGGATCGGTAAAGTGTCTCATCAACAGATGCAGATTCATCATTCTTTGATAGCTTACAGCTAGTAGTCATAGGAGTATTTACTGGTTTTGAATCCTCCATTCCAAATTTCTTCAAGATTTCTTTTATGTATCAAAGTACCCATTGGCCCTTTATACATAATTGTGAAGGTTAAGGATATCCCTTGCCATGGTGCCCTAATTGATCCCTCTTGCATGGTTAATGTCATAACTGAAGAGTATCTTTTCACTTTACGATTGCATAAACCACTATATATGATGTTTCTAATGTGGTTGTGAAGTTATTTGATTGCTTATCTTGTCCTACCATTGGCTCTATTACCCTTCATGTTGAAGTTTATACTAAATACATACATGTTGACTTTGTTACCATACCTTCTTCTGAGAAGTTCCGTTTGAAGATGGGTTATCCTTGGCTATCTTACATGAAGGATATTGCTTCTCCAATCCACAAGTTTCTAAAATTTCCTCACAATGCAGAAATCATAATCATGAACCATAGCTTATTTCGTTCATCTGAAAGAAGCCTGGTTGTTCCTATTGATTTCTTTTGGCCTGAACAATTTCAATCTCTTCCATCAAGGAGGGATGCTCTTTTTCAACCTTATCAAAAATGGAAGAACGATATGATTTTATCCTTAAGTCAACCTAGATCCCCAACACTTGACATTCCTATTACTCTTCAAGATAAGGTTCTTCCCCTCACAGACAGAACTAATCTCCCTCCTAAGGAAGATTGTCCACCTATACCTATGGATGTGACTTTACCTTCTCTTAAGGAGAACAACAATATTCTTCCTAAGGTTAGACCTATACCTCCTCCTCTTGATGGACCTGGTCTCCTTCCTACACCTAATATTCCTCCTTTCTATGGCTTTGTTCCACCTCCTTCCTCTTATCGAGAGATGAGGCTTGCTTCTCCCATTATGAAACCAAAAAAACCTCAACCTCAACCTTCCACTTTCAAGGAGAGAAACGTTCCTACTTTTACAAGTGTTCCTCCTCCTCCTCAGTATTCCAATAAGACTTGACGGAATCGTTGTGCGAGAGAATGCAAACAAAGACGTCATGTTTGATCTCGTGAAGCTATCCCTCAAAATACTCAATCTCCTTAGACTCCATTAGCTGATTTGATTCCCTTTTCTCCTAAGAAAGATGTTCAACCTACATCTCCTAATCATAAGTAGCACAAACCATGTGATGGTTTTACACCTATTTGTGTTCTAGCTCCTCTTTCTCTACACTTTGATGAAGAAATGGGTGAGAATTTTATTTATAATGGAAATACAAATCCTAATACTTCAGATAGTGAGTAGGAGTATGTTGATGTGGACAAGCATTTATCAGATGAATTTTCACAAACCCTAATCCTAGCTCCTCGAATCAAACAAAGTGACTTACCACTTGAGCATAGTCCTTGTTTGGATCTTGTGATCTAGCTCCATCTGTTGTGCTCGATGTCGTTCCTCTGGCATGTTTCTCGCCTTCCCGAAATAGTGATCAACAAGATTGGGTGGCAGATGTTGTGCTAGATTAGCAATATTGGCACTACAAATATTCCCCCTGTCCTTTCTTTCTCTATTGTAACCATTCTTATTTATGTACCCATGTTCTTCTATTATTCCCTTAATGTCTACTTGGAGACAATGCAAAGCATTGAGATCTTTTCTTTGTCTCTTTCATGTTGACTCAAAAGATATCCTCTCTTCCCTTTTTTCTAAGGTAGTGTCCTTCTTTGGGGAATGACGATTATTATATGCATATACATACATGATATAAATGAGTTATCATACAACACACTGACCCCGAGGAAAGCGACAATACCTCATGTTTTGTGTTCATTATCCTTGAGTTTATTCCTTGATTGGGGGCTAAATCCTTGCGATAATGTGCTCCCTCCTTCTCTCTCTCTTGGGTGTATCTCAACTTTAAGAAATCGTTCCCGATAAGGTACACGCGATCGCTTTAATGTGGGGGCATACACTCCGCTCATATTTTCCTTCTTGTGATACTTAGAATTAATTAGTGAACTTTTTCTTTCTTTCTAATCTTTGGTATCCTTGCTTTCATGACTCATAGTGAAGTGAACTTTTCTACTTGCAGTCATGGTTCTCCCCTTCTCGATATTCCCTTTTACTTTTTCAATCAAAGTCGTAACATCCTAAGTCCACTAGGGGCTTGGTGCATCTTGCCTCCTTGACATGGAAAAAGTTTTTCAATCTTGTTTCCTTGAACTTTACCGCTAGCATTGGTGTACGCTTATACTCCTACTAAAGTGGGGGCTAAATGTAGTGTCATAAACTTGTGACCCTACAAATTTTTGATTGCATTAGGGTCCTCATGCACACAAGATTGAATCCTTTAGCCTGATCGGAGAGGGGAGATCGCTCAGCCCTCATAACAGCTTCTTTCTTGGCCTCTTCATCACCCCGTCCACACTCTTCCCTGGAGGAAGGGGTAGGATAGGGGTGTGGCGCCACTCTCCCCCCTTGGATAGGGATGTGGCACCCTTGTCCTTGCCCTATTTTGGGGAAGGACCCTTCCTAGGGTTGCATTGTTGGTTGTGCATTGGGCGGGAAACTACCCCGATGTCGGCCTGTGACAAAAATCAAATCCACTAACATGTATTTAAGGGGCACTCGTCCTCTCATTTTCATAAGTTGGATAGGTCGAAGCTGGATAGATTCAAGGTGCACAAGCGATCAAGCATTCTTTTCTATTATTGAGCATTCTAAAGTCTCCCTTCAAGGCTAGGTGTTGCATTCAAGTCAAGGATTCAACCATTGAAGAGGATATTGATTCCAACATTCAATTTCCACACAAGAATTTATATCAGCATTTCTATCACAACCTCCCTTGAGGTGATTTACAATTCAGTCTTTCATTTACAGCTACTTGCAATTACTTTCTTTCATTACCTCGTTAATTTCAAAACTGGGGTTTTACCTAAAGGCAAACCCCCAATCCAAACCCGTTTCCCTCTCTTTTATGCATGTAGGTTGTAGGGGTTTGATTTCTTTTATCTTGTACAAATGAACGTGGTGGGAGGATGAGAGCGTTGTGATGAAAATGATGGTCATTTTGTGAATGTTGTCGACGTTTAGTTGAACTTATGAACATTTGAATTAGTCTTGATGGTTAGTTATATATCAATGTCAAAGTAGGAAAATATTAAATAGATGAATTGTTCGTAGAGATGACAAGACAATTGTAATATTCAGTTATTTATTCATTGATTTTACCATGGCTCTTACTCACCGTGTCACACAAGGATTTAAGAGCTGCCTTAGTTTGTATAGGAGGCTATATAATTTTCAACTTGTATTTGATTAGGTCACTATATAGTCCATCTGGAATGTCCAATAGAAACCTGAAGAGTGGGTGTGTGTGAGAAGAGTCAAGACGTCTTTGCCAGTGTAATTTAGTTGAACAGAAGACCTTCACTATCACTTGACTTGCTATTATTCCCAACGCTGCCTTGCACCACATTGAAAAGAAACAAAGTTGACCTCAAAAGACGGTTAAAAAAAGAAGTAGTGGTCAACAATTGTGATCATCAACGATTTAGTCATGGCCACTCCTTTGTTAGTCTATATATGAGACGCCGATTAGAAAATCCTTTAAAAAGTAAACGTGAAAGTTGCTGGCATTCCATACAGCTCCGAGTGCATTTAATATTTCCGTCCCTTTCTGATATTTCTTTCTAACCTCCATTTATTTCGGTCAAAGCAGTGGCGACTCTTTCAATGCATGTGCTTGACTTAGCTCTATACTATCACAAAGTTACTTTGTTATCTGGATTAAACCTTTCAACTATGAGGGACCCCCACCTTCCTAGTTGAAAAAAAAATTTAAAATTAGGGATTTTTTTAAAGAGCTTATATGTTAATCAAAATATGAAACATAGACATTTGTTTATTTCTTTAAAATGTTATATGGTTTTTAAGAGAGTCAAGTATTGTAATTATGCATTTGTTACAAGGCTTCAGGTTGTTATTAGCATTATTATTTTCTTAAATAGGTTCAAAATTCACTAATCTATAGAGTGTTACTCCTTTAAACAATTTCTAGTGCATGAGGATGGCTTCACTCGCAAAGTGATTTAAGAAATTTGTTACCAAATTCCTTCAACAAATATTCATTGAATTACCATTAGATGTAGTTCTTCCCATAAAAATGTCACAGAGGCCCTCTAGTCACTCTATCTGAGGACGCACATGCGTTTCTAAGACGAAAACACGGTGCACCGACATCTTGTATGAACAGAGTCAAAGAGTTCGTACAAAGAGCAAACTGTGATGGGAAATGTGCCCAAATAACAGAAACTAAGCAAATATTGATATGATAACAAAATATGATTATTATTGAAATAATAAAAAGAAAAAAGGGAAGAAATGTAGTCTCACGGTCTGGCCACGCTTGAAGTCTTGACCAATCTCCCCAAAGCTACTCGGCAACCAGCACACAAGAGGAACAAGGACGAAAAGGTTGTGGTTGTGTTTTTAGAGGCCTGCCACAGCTAGACCCCCTCTTTGGTGTTTCCACCTCCATGGATAACCAAGATAGATAGATGAAAAGATAGTTAAGATTATAGATAAAAGATACAACAACAATATGTCAACGAATATTCTATGGAGATAACAAAAGATAGAGGAAGAAGAAGACTCCCCTTCCACATGCAAAGCAAGAAGCCTGTTGGATGATGAAGAAGAAGAAGTCGGTCTTCCTCAAAGAATGACAATGGCAGCAATATGTGAGAGCCAAGGACACAGTCAAAGAGAGCTTCGAAATGAGACAATGAACAAGCATGAATCCAATTTCATTCTAGGGAGAGAGCTAGAGAGGCAACTACACAGACCAAATGAGCTTCAAAAGCAAAGATTAACATGTTGGGATGAAAACGAAAGTCAATGATTGTGGAGAGGTGTTATAGGCATCTTCTAGGCATAGGTGTAATGCTCAAATGACCACATTCAAATTGGTAGATTCGTGAGATGCTAGTGCGACATGCGGACGTCTCCACAATGCGCTAGTTTCTATGAGTCAAATAGTCGACAGGGTTAGAAAGGGGCAAGGCGAAGGCTAATGGGTCAAGTGAGATGGACAAATGGACAAGGAGATGAAGAAGATCTCCAATCAGTATAAAGCGGAGGCTCTTATGTAGCATAGAATTACATGGGGTGCAATTTGCGACACTACATAACAATAAATATTTCAAGGCTGAGACAGCATAAGTAGCTCAAGGGTATTTTAAAAAATAGTAACAAGGTTTTAGGTAATGTAATACTAGATACAAATGAAATCAATCGTATTAGACAATTGAAGGACTATCTTACTAGGTAGGTTGATCCAAGCATAGTAACAACTCTTTAGGGACATCATTTAAGTACAAAGTCAAGAAAAACTAAGAGAGTTGGAGAATTAGTTCTCAATCAATCACAAATTGGGATGCTTCTAGAGTTACTAGGAACCCAAATTCACCTTTGAATTTGGGTTCCTAGTAACTCTAGAAGCATCCTAATTTGTGATTGATTGAGAACAAATAATTTTCGGAAGGGTTGATTGTAATGTCCCCTCTTCAAACTTAAACTCTGTCCAAACAAAGGTTAAATAATTCAGATAAAATATGGAATTACATTTAAATTTTATTTTTTATAATATCAAGGGGCATGAAGACTTAATAGAGGGAAAAGATATTCAAGAGGGATGAAGCAAGGACAATTCTCTTGACATTTTAGCAGTGTCAAGTTGCCTAGTGATTAGCAAGATGGATTTGGATTTCAAATAGTGGCGGCTGCAATATCTGGATCATTAGGAGAAGATGAAGAAAGAGGCAGAGCTTCTGTTTTATGAAACTCCATGTCATGGTTATTTTTAATGATGCTCTCCTTCTGGCATCTCCAATTTAATGAATATATTATAAAATTTTGCTGGAGGAGTCATATTTAAATTATATATATTTATATTTTGGGAAAATTATGTAAAAACTCTCTCTCTCAGTCGAAATGCACTATTCCTGATCGCTCCATTTGCTTCCATACGTTACATATTTTTTGACTTCCATACTGCATTTCCATGCATTTCTGATTGTCAATACGTGCTGCAGATGTAGAAAACGCCTCTCGGCATCATAATAATAAGAAATAATTAATAATTGCAAACAGAAATTAATTATAAGTCTTATAATTTCAAATTGCTTGCTAGAATTTTAATTTTTGTAAAAGTTTGCGTGACGAATCAGTTTTCAATGGAAGGGACGCAACCCTTCTCTCAAGACCTGCAATTGCTAATTATATAGATCCTCAATTTCTTTGTTGACAAGCATCCATCTATCTAACTTGTTGGTGAAGTGATTATAATATGCAGACTTCCATTCTTGGCAGAACATTTTTTTCCAAAGAATTTTGGAGCGCAGTATCACATTTAGGTATGTGTTTCAAAATTCCATCAATTGTGGCTTCATATATACAATCAAAATTATAAAAATTATATAGGTAACATTTTACTACATGTTAAATGTAACACAGACAACTTCTCGACAAGTAGCTGTTGAAATTTTGTGCAATATTTACAATTAAAATATTAGTCGATAATTGTTTACAAACTCTATTAATTCATATCATTTGTCTTGAAAATCACAAGTGCTTTGATTGGGTTTGTAGGAGTTAGAGAAATATGACCAGGGGAAAGGGAATGAAGTCAAAGAGCAGTAACAAGCAGGTAAAATCTCAACTTTCGAGCAAATTAAACAAGTGCAAAAGTTAACATGGTAACTAATAAAGGCGATTGTACAACAAATTTGCAGGGTTTTAGCCAACACACACCGATAACAGTAAATGCAAAAGATGGCACAGAAGCGAGCAAAAGTGATGAGGTGACAAATTTGAAAAGACTGAATGAACATTTACTGACTACAATTACCAATGATAGAAAAGAAATAGACGGGTTGAAAAACAAATTGAGATTGTGTGATGATGCCAATAACAAATTGCTTGAAACGGTGACGTCAGATAAAAACAAGTGGATTTCTTGTGAAAAGGATATGAAAGGTACAATTTCAGAGTTAGAATATAAGCTCAAAGAAGCCAGAAATTTGAGTGAGAATCATGAAATGTTGTTCAGTCAATTGGGACGAGAAAAAAGTCTGTTGGAAAATAGGTTGAAAGAAAGTAGTGATGTAATTCAGGAATTACAAGGGCTTAAAAGTGAGCTTGATCAAACAAAACAATTGAGTGAGAATCTTGGAAAATTGTGTGCTCAATTAGGGCAGGAAAAAAATGAGCTGGAAAATAATTTGAAAAAATCCAATGATGTGATTAAGGAATTACAAAATAAAGTGACCGAGGATAGGAGCTTGTGGGATGCTTCCAAAACAAAATTGGAAGGAACAATTGTGGAGGTAGAAAATAAGCTTGATTCTGTGGTGCAGGAAAGAAATGTATTGAGTCAGAAACATAAGGACTTATGCGGTAGCTACAGAAATGAAAAAAAAGGGTGGAAAAAATGCAATGGTGGTGCTAATATGAAATTAAAAGCAAAGATGACTGAGAATCAGGGATTGTGGGATTCATATAGGGTGAATTTGGAAGGAAAAGTCGCGGAGCTGCAGAATGAGATGACAAATTCGAAAAGCCTGAATGAACGTTTACTGACTACAATTACCAATGATAGAAAAGAAATAGATGGGTTGAAAAACAAATTGATAATGTGTGATGATGCCAATAACAAATTGCTTGAAACAATCACTTCAGATAAAAACAAGTGGACTTCTTATGAGAAAAAGATGAAAAGTACAATTTCAGAGTTAGGGCAGGGAAAAAACGAGCTGGAAAATGATTTGAAAAAATCCAATGATGTGATTAGGGAGTTACAAGATAAAATGACTGAAGATAGGAGCTTGTGGGATGCTTCCAAGACAAAACTGGAAGCGACAATTGTGGAGGTACAAACTAAGCTTGACACTGTAGTGAAGGAAAGAAATGAATTGAGCCAGAAACATGAGGACTTGTACACTAGCTACAGAAATGACAAAAATGAATTGAAAAAATGCAATGATGGTGCTATGAAATTAAAAGCAAAGATGGCTGAGGATAAGGGATTGTGGGATTCATGTAGGGCGAATTTGAAAGGAAAAGTTGCACGGCTGCAAAATGAGATCCTTGACGAAAGAAAATCTAGCCAGAAACACCAAGAATTGTTGACTAAATTGAGGCAAGAAAAAATTGAGATGGAAAATAAGTTCATAAAAATCAATGATACTACTAAGAAATTGAATGCAAAGATTACTGAAGATAAGCTGTTGTGGGATTCTTGTCAGGAGAAGTTGGAAAAACAGGTTTCAGAGCTACAAAATGAGCTTAATGAAGCAAGGGTATTCAGCCAAGGACGTGAAGAACTGTGCAGTGAGCTGAGACGAGCAAAAACTGATTTGGAAGAAAAAGTTTTACAGCTCGAAGGTGATCTTAATGAAGCAAGAATTTTGATTAAGAAACATGAAGAATTGCGCTCTGAATTAATGAAAGAAAAGAACGAAATGCAAAATAAGGTAACAGAATGCAATGATGAGACTGAAGAATTGAAGGCAAAATTGGCTGAACGTGGGTTCTTGTGGGATTCTTCTAAGACAGAGTTGGAAGCCACTGTTGCAGGGCTGCAAAATGAGCTCAAAGAAACAAGATTGTTGAGCCTGAAACATGAAGAAGCATGCATTCAACTAAGGCATGAGAAAACAAAATTGGAAGACGAGTTGAAAGACTTGGATGATACGAATGAGGAATTACATGCCAAAATGACTGAAAACGGTTGGCTTTGGGATACTTGTAAGGCGAATTTAGAAGGTACAGTAATAAAGCTGCAGAAAAAGCTTAATGAAACAAAGATTCTGGCCCACAATAATCAAGTCTTATACAATGAAATAAGTAGAGAAAAAAGTGAGATGGAAACTAATTTTCATCAATCCATCAATGAAGCTAAACAATTAAAGGATAAAATAGCTGAAGAAGGGCACTTGTGGGATATATCTAAGCGAGAATTTGAAGTTACATTTGCAAAACTGCAAAATGAGCTTAATGAAGCGAGAATGTTAAGCCAGAAGCATGAAGATTCGTGGTCTCAGTCAGAACAGGAAAAAACTGAGTTGGAAAATAATTTTAATCAATCTATTAATGAAATTCAGCAATTAAAGGAAAAATTGGCTGAAGATAGGCACAAGTGGGATAGTTATAAGAGAGAATTTGAAATTACAATTGCAAAACTGCAAAATGAGCTCAACGAAGCGAGGATGCTAAGCCAGAAGCATGAAGATTTGTGGTCTCAATCAGAACAAGAAAAAAATGATTTGGAAAAGACTCTTATAGGGCTACAAAATGAAGTTGATGAAACAAAGATTTTGACAGTGAAAGACCAAGAGCTGTGTAAGGTGCTCAGAGAAGAAAACAATCGGATAGGAAATAAGTTGAAACAATGCAATGACAGTATTGGGAAATTAAATACAAAAGTTAAAGAAGACCAGCTATTGTGGGTTTGTAATAAGGAGGATTTGGAAAGCAGAGTTGCAGTTGTGCAGTATGAGAAAGAGACATTGATCCAGGAATATAAAGCTCTGTGGGCCCATTTAAGAGATGAAAAATATGAGTTGGAAGAAAAACTGAAAGAATGCAACGATAGGAATAAGGAATTGCATGCACAGATGAGAGAAGATTGCCGCTTGTGGGAAGCTTGTAAGGCAAAATTTGAAAACTCTGCTGCAAGGCTACAAAATAATTTTAATAAATCCATTAATGAAATTAAACAATTAAAGGAAAAATTGGCTGAAGATAAGCACATGTGGAATACTTCTAAGGGAGAATTTGAAGTTACAATTGCAAAACTGCAAAATGAGCTTAATGAAGCGAGAATGTTAAGCCATAAGCATGAGGATTTGTGCTCCCAATCAGAACATGAAAAATATGAGTTGGAAAAGACTTTTATACGGCTACAAAATAAGCTTGATGAAACAAACATTTTGAGAGAGAAAGACCAAGAATTGTGTAATGTGCTAAGAGAAGAGAATAATTGGTTAGGAAATAAGTTGAAAGACTGCAATGATAGGATTGCGGAATTAAATAAAAAAATTGAAGAAGACGAGAGGTTGTGGGTTACTAATAAGTCTGATTTGGAAAGAAAAGTTGCAGGTCTGCAGTCTGAGAAAGGGGTATTGAGCAAGGAATATAAACTTCTGTGGGCCCATTTAACAGATGAAAAAGATGAGTTGGAAAACAAACTGAGAGAATGCAAAGATAGGAATATGGAATTGCATGCACAGATGAGAGAAGATTGCCGCTTGTGGGAAGCTTGTAAGGCAAACTTCGAAGACTCTGTTGCAGGTTTACAAAATAAGCTCGATTTGATGACTAATGAAGGAATGATTTTGAGCCAAGAATATGTAGAACTGTGCATTGAATGCGAATTTTTGAAGGCACAGCTGGGAGATTATAATGATATACTAAGCTCTATGGAAGATGAAACAAGGAGTCTAATCTCTCTCTCAGAGAGCAATGCAAACACAGTGGAGGCCTTGCAAACTCAAGTGCGAATGATCACCCATGAACATACACATTTGAGCATGAAATATGAAGAACTTACAAATGAAAATGAATCTCAGAAATTGAAATTGGAAAATTATAATCATAGGCTTGATTCAGTGAAAAATGAGAGGAACTCACTTAGATCTACGTCAGAAAGTAGGGAGGAGGCTTTGCTCCAAGAAAATGGTTCATTGAAACAACAAGTCCATGAGCTTCAAAGCAAGTTGGGTATGTGGGCTAATGATTACAAACAAGTTCCCACTGATGATATGCTCGATTCAGAAACAGAGGAGAGGCAATTACTCACATCTCTATCAGAAACCAGTGATAAAGTGATGGAAGATCCGGTTATAGAGAACAGAACAGTGAAACGAGAAGCCCTTCAACTTTATCAAGAAAACCAACAATTACAAAAGGACATATCTAGTAAAAAGTCATTAATTCAAACAAAAGATGGAAATATTACAGAATTGAATGCAAAAAAGATTAAACTTAAGAATGCTGTCGAAGTGTTGGAAGAGATTGGAAGAAAAAATACCCAAGTACTGAAAGAATATGGAGGTATAAGGGAAGAGCAAGTGACGAGAAAGGAAAGTGAGGAGAAAAGGAAGGAGGGCAGTGGGAGGGTTTCACATCGAAACCAAACAGCCTTTATTGGTAATTTGATGTCTTGCATTCTTCTAGATATTGAGAAGTCTGACGTAAGCAGATGCTTGTCAACTGCCACAAAAAATATCATTCTTCCTTCTGATGCACTACTTTGTGGATGTCCTTATGGCTGGTTTGGTGGGATAGTATAAGTAGCCACCCTTTCTCCAAATTCTGTGAGAAATGTAATACTCTGGACGGGCAATGCCTCCAATTATTGAATTCATTTGGGCATTTTTTTAATTCTGATTGATGTATACTCAAACAATTCCTTCACTGCATTAAATTGTACTACTCTAAAATTCATTTTATAATTCATTTTTGAGATATCATATTTATTTATTATGGATGGACAATTTTTAAATTCTCATTGATGTATACTCTAATAAATGTTCCTGTAGTGTGCAAATTGACAAAGATATACATATAACACGAAACCACTTTCAGATAATTTAAAGTTCTAAATCTAATATAAAATCTTATATATTCATTGTCCTCGGTCAATTTTATAATCATAAATTTGATAAGAGAGATTAGATTTTCACGGTCTATAGAAATTATTGGTTTATTTCCAAATTCCAATATGTCCAACTTCAAAATTTAAAATGATCCATGATGAGCTAACTTAATTGAGAAATCTCTAAAATTATATTGTAGGGTTTTGAATAATAAGACAACCTCTAATCCATTATTATTATATCAATGAGACCATAATCTTGTAGGAAAGCTATAATGTCCTTGCCTCATTGTAATGGCATAGAATCAACTTGACATTAACATATGCATTATGTACAGATGTTATACAATTGTTTTATATATCTTTAATAATCTTTTTTAAATAATTATATCAAATTCTAAAAATTTAATCAAAAGATAAAATCGTCACTTTGTAATGTCTCAAAGGGCCTCCAAAACAAATAATTTTCTAGAGGTGTTGAAACCAAATTGAGATCAATTCTAAACATGATTATAAATGTATTAGTTTATCGAATTCCCTCATAGATAGGAGACTAATATATGCTTTTAACTATTATATATCTCACCGTTATATTAGTGCCCTAGATTCTTAAGTGAGTGGTATTGGCCTATTGAAATAGTCATGTATTGCTCAAATTCATTTTATGTCAACATATTTGAGCTCCATTTATAATTCATTATGACAAATATTGTACTTTAAATTTATATTTGCATTAAAAAAAGTTAGACCTAACAAAAAAAATGAATAGTGTTGTTTAGAATACCTTCAGTAGTTTACTAGTTGATTATTGTCTTCTAAATATTAAACCCTTTGGAACATTTATAATATGTTATGTTTTCAATAAAAAAACTACTCATCCTTTAAAGTTTACCATAACTATGAAATGGGAGTGGTTGAACCAAGTGATTTGAGTTAGATAAGTATTAAAATAGTTGATGTTGAAAAAATCAAAATATTATATATGAATTCCACGCTAATTGGATTATATTTAATTTGCTATGTTAATTCAGTATTTTAAAGATCTCACTAAATTACCACATATTTTGTATATTGGTTATTAAATTCTATTTTGATATATGCTATAATATTTTTCTTTCCATATTAATAACAAAATCACTATAAATAATTAAATAGCTTAAAAAGAAAAAAGCCCTACATTTTAGTAATAGAACTTATTCTAGAAACGTCATTATTATCTTTTTTACTCATTTACTTTATAAAATCATAATTAGCATGCTGAAGAATAAAACAAATATAATAATAATTGATAAATAAAATGTACACCAACAAAATATAACACTTAAACTAGATATTTAAATATGACAAGATAGATATCTCAGACATGTTCTACCTAGATTAGAATCAAATACATTATCATTACTTCAATCTTGTAGTATAAGTTATATTTTTTAATTTTTTCCTAAGGCTATATAAGCCTTTAAAAAATCTTCTATGATAGCCTTCTTTTTTGTGGCTTCCAATTATGGAATCATTTGTTAAATTTTTTTCTTCAATTATATTGAAATAAAGGAGAGGTTAAAATTTATTCAAAGCTAAAGAATAACAAAGCAAGGGCGTCAAACAGCCCTAGGCCGCCTATAATAAGTTTCTAATTTATTTTGTCATCTTCATAACTTGTAATTAATAGATGGATTGCTAGCATTTTTACTCAATCTATAGTAAAAAATTATTTAAAATGTAATCTCCTAGACCCAAATTTTTTTATACTAAACTTTGTACATATATATGACCTTTAAAAATTTATCACTCCTAATTCCACTCTTTATAGTTCTTAATTAATTTTTTATTTTGGTTTTATTTAGATTATTGATTAGTCATCCCAAACATGTGTCCTTTCATTATTGGACTTGTTTTTATTTTGAAAGGTTGTGTTTGTTAATGCAATATTATTTTATGGATTATGCAAATAGATATAAACATAAATTTTAGCTTAGTTAGGTGTCCCACTTATGGATATTTAACTCACCATCCCTTAAAATTTTGGGGGAAGATAACTAACCTCCACTCCCTATTAGTGGGAGGGGAGTCGACTTCTGAGTGTATTTTCATCATTCTGGCTAGATTTTCTTTCCTTCTTCCTATATGTGCATCTCATTCTTGAATTAATTCAAATGTTTATTTATCCAATTTTATGTTCTCTTTTACATTGAATTATTTATTTTCAATATGGTAGGTAGGACATGCATTTCTTTACCTTATGTAGCTCAATTTGATACTAGCATATAAGTGGAGTTTCTAACAAATTATACATAGTATCTAAGGTAGATCTATAATTAATTATTTGTTTATTATTTTTATGGGTTATTTTTTTGGAAAATATTGGTGAATGTGTATTAGTAGAGGCTGTGGATCTTCTAGTGAGGGAAAAGAGGTTGCAAATTTTTTTTGGTGTATTTGCATGTATGTAATATCTAAGAGGTTGATCTTTTAGTGGTGCCATCTTTCACTAAAATATTTGAAGACCATGATTTAGATCTTTATTTATAGGGTGAACTCACAATGTTGGTTTCCACTTTTCCGTACATCTCGAGTTTTGGTGAAATGATACATTTTTAAAAAAATATAACGATTTAAGCTTTAAGAGGTCTTGTTTGAAGTACTTAATTGAAGAGAGTTAGATCAAAGTCTCTTAGATCAAAATTTCTTGGATAGAACCTCTCTACTTCTAAATCATACTTGCAATAGAGTCTCCTTTCCATCTGTAAAATGCTGATAAAAAACCAATTTTACATTACCTTTTGGGGGGTCAAATGAATTTATTTAGAAGTTTATTTTTTAAGAATTTAGCCATTATTATAATCTTTCCAAATAGTATAATTTTTAATATATTTAATTTCATTAATATAGTTTTATTTTATTTCATTAATATCAAATGGATATATGTCAAAATTACAGTTAACTCGAATTCAAATCTTAATAAAATATGAAATATTGAAGATAATGTTACAAAATCAATTGAAAACACAAGATATGGATGTTTAAAAAACCAAATTCAAAATAATCACGTTCATATCTTTTATAGGAAAAAAGTTGCGCTATATAAAGTGAGTGTCACTCTTTAAAAATGTTGTTTTTTGAAAAAAAGGTTAGTTTTCGAGGGAGATAGAATAATGGAAGAAAATGGATTTCAAATATTATCAAAAAGTAATTTCTACAATCTACATACTAAATCACACAAATCACTAGTTCACATCATCTAAAAATTCCTTACGTTTTAGAAGTAATAGGTGTTTGAATCTAAAGTTTTTTTCTAAAAATGAATATTGTAGTGTCAAAGTTGGCAAAATAGTGTAACCCACTATTGTGGGTTCACCATTTATAAACATTCCTTTAATTCTTATTAAGCCATGTAATATCTATTTTAGGTGGCATTTTTTTCATCTCTATTTGCTCATGTATTCCTTTTTTGATATTTAGAACCTAGTGTATAGATCTCTCTTGGATACTAGAGAAAAACAACATCAAAGGTGTGAAAATCTTTGTTCAATCATTTATTGTAGATCCATGGACCAATATTTTTTGATAAAAGGTATAGAAATCAATAGTAGGGCACATGAATCAAAAATAGTCACAAAAAATCAATAGATTATGAGAATCAATATCCCTAATAATTTTAAGAATAGCACATTGTCAAATTAAAACCAATAGTTTAATCCTTGGTCTCATGGTAGGGTCACATGAGGGAGAAAACCCTTTGATCTTATTAATTAGGGATTAAATTCCCCCCACTTTTTGTTTGCCTATAAAATTGATTTTTGAAGGTATGTAAATTACTGTTTTCAAAAATATTAAGTATAATTTAGGCAACATAGGGAAATTTTTTAAATTGTCATAACTTTTGATTGGCAACTTGAAATTGAGCGCCATTTTTTTGAAAGTTGATTTTCTCGTATGCTTGATCTATTAGGAACATTACCTCTCTAAAATTAAAAAGTCAATTTTTTTGTTCCTTAGGATTTATCTAAGCAATAAACATATAAATTGCAAAATTTTGGGGTGATCCAATATTGAATATGGGGGACATTGTATGTTATCTTGAACACTTCCTACTTTCCTTCCATTTAATAATTTTTTATTTTTCTTGTAATAATTTAATTTCTACCATGGATTCAACTGAATTCAACACATTAATAATACCATTTAGCTATCATAATTGGAAACTAAAAGTACAACTTGTGCTAAAGAATAAAGTGTTGTATAGGATTACAATGGGCATTGAGAAAGAACATACTAGTGGGGAAGAGAAATAAAACAAATTTAATAAATGTGACCAAGCCTTTGGATTCGTGTGTCTTATTATATCTCATAAACTCCTCTTTCATGTAGAATCCTTGATTCAACCCAATGAAGTGCATATTATTTTAGAGAAATTCTTCTAGAAAGAGAATGAAATGAAAGGTTACAAGTTATAGAATAATCTCATAGGTTTTCTCTCTAATTCCTTTGACACCATAGAGGACTTCACCAAATTTAAGTAATGAAGGTTACTATTAAAATAATATGGAATAAGGAAAAATGAGAATTAGTTAGTTCTTTCTATACTATACCATGTTTGCTTTTGCCTTCTACTCCATCTAAAGGGCTCTGGGGAAAGTTTGAAAGATACATTCTCTAGATAAATTAATTGTAATCTTGAATACAGAGTAATATAACTTAATACAAATGACCACATTGAATTCTAGGAAACTATAAGTACTCATTACTAGGAATGTGACATAACAAGATTCATATAACAAATAGGAGAAGCAAAAACAAATTAAAGGATTAAGAGATCAAGAAAGAATAAAAAATTATGATACTACAAAAAAAAATCAAAACTTCTTCTCAACAAGGGAAACATAAGAAAGAAAAAGTGGAATTTTTTTATTAGAAGAAAATTTTGCATGAAGAGCACAAACATTTGAAGAAGTAGATTGATCACCCCAAACACCTTCTTAAGAAGAATAGTATAAGGGTCCCTAAATATATCAAATAATCCTCATCAACTCAAAAATATACCAAGACAAAGAAACTATATAAAGATAAAACTAAGAAAAAGGCTCTAGTTAATACTGAATCATCATCAAATTCATCTTGGATCGTTGAATTAGGTTCCTAACATCACATGGGAACTTCCCATGTTGTGTTTTCTTCCTAAGAGACTCATACTATGTATGTCATCACTTTTGGTAATGAAACTTCAATACTAGTTATAGGGAGAGGGATTGTTATAGATAAAGGTAGAATATACACTTTTTTTTTTCGTGTTCTTTTTTAAAGGAAAGCATATAAAGATGGGAGATGAAAAAATTCCTATACAAATTTATTATCCAATATAATACATAAAATGGGGGAATTATAAAATCCTTATATTATGGGTTAGAAGTGGTTGAGCCTAGAGTTAAAATACTGAACTAGAATAAGGCCATGTTATAACAAACTCTTACTTCTAAGAAGAAAAGAAATCTCTCTCTCTCTCTCTCTCTCTCTCTCTCTCTCTCTCTCTCTCTCTCTCTCTCTCTCTCTCTCTCTCTCTCTCTCTCTCTCTCTCTCTCTCTCTCTCTCTCTCTCTCTCTCTCTCTCTCTCTCTCTCTCTCTCTCTCTCTATCAACCTACTTATATAACTTACTCTTCCTCATCCTCGCATTAAATACATAAACTAAACATTTGAGTACACGTGGTATTTACATATATACATTTACATATACTTAATTATATTTTATGCGGGTAAGTGCACAAAGATCAAGGACCAAAAAAGTGACAAAATTTCTTTTGGCCTCCATCAAACATTATGGCGCACACAAAATAAGGCACATGCCAAATACAGCGTATGCCTTATTTGGCATGCACCAAATAGCTATAACAATTTTTTTTTTTTTTAAATGGACATTCAACCTTCATTTTTCTATAAACCCCACATTTTGAGCTCTGATTTTGGCTTTCCAGACTATGCACGCAAAATAGAAATATTGTTTTTGCTTCTAGAGTTGTTAGATCTTCATCAACATGATTATATGTTTGCGGTAAGTAATTGTTCTATTATATGTCATTCTACAATTCATTTTTTATATATATTATATATTGATGTCTATACTTATGATTGTATCAGTTGGAGCTACAAAGAATTCTAGATAGGAGGTCTAGTGAACACATTCGAAAGAGGCCATCATCACATACATATCCATCCCCGTGATAGTCGAAGGTAGCTTGTGATCTATTTCCTCATGATAGTGGGAAATCAGTAGACTAGAGGCCTTTGTTGTATGCCTATGTGGAATTTTTGAGGATATATTTTGTATTTTGTATATGTGACATATATGTCCATATGGTTACTTGTTCCCTTGCATCATTGTATTGGATATATATGTTATACTCTTATTGAAATTGACCATTGTGTGACTTTATAAACTTTTCTAGTTGATGCAAATCATATTGCAACTATTATACATAATCACAAAAATATATTTGATTGCTGAAATGAATATTCTGTAATTATATCAACATTTTTCTGTGAGAGATATTATATATTCAATCAGTTTTGTCTACAATTGTTATTACATTCCTAATTGAACTCAATTTTTTTTCACAATTCAACTTCATAATTTGGTAGCTAGTAAATATTTATAGTTTAATGCCTAGAATTTCAATTTTGTCATAGTTCATGGAGACAAATAGTAGTACCATTATCATAGTTACATTTTTTGTTTCCCTATCTAGTCTTTTCAATGTACTTGCAGTTAGTTTATTAGGGTTAGACTAAGTTATAATGTTTGATTTTGCAGTATTTAACAAATATGCTTAAGAAACAAATAACTCTTTTAATTGAAAAAAAATTCTTTCTTTCTAGTACAAGCAAGATTTCAACTCTTACATTAAATTTGGACCCTCTAAACTACATTCAAAATTAAAATTACTTTTATTTTATACCCATTTACTCAAAAAACATGTCACCACTTTCACCTTATATTATTAAAAAATATCACTAATTTCACCTTATATTACTAAAATGTATCATCACTTTCACATTACCATCCCAGAAATAAAGATTGAAAACACAGTTCAACAAGGTGCCTTTCATTTGAACAATACAATATAAATTTTGTTTCATTCCAACATGACACGAAATACCTGACAAAATTCCTCCTAAAGTAATTAAAAAGCAGACTAATTGTTGATGCTTATAGGGTTACAAAGAAGAATGTCAGGTCTCATACTCATCCCACACATGTAGATTGTGTTTTTATGAACTCGAGTGGTTGAATGAGCTATTTATATTAGAAGAGTGTTTAGAAATGTCATATTTGTCTATTTCCAATTTCATTATCAAACTTGTGGTTTGATCACTCCATTTGATATCTATTGTCCTAAAATGAAGACTAATTTGTTTACAAACAACATTTTTTTATATATTTCATAAAAATTAACTCTATTTGATTGTCACATATGTTTAATAAGGGGCATGACACAAACGCGTAGGTTCAGATGGATCGTATGCATGTTCCATGGACTCCAAGATATGCAACGTGAAAGTTTGACAATTTTTTATACTTTGAGCACTAAAGGGAAAGCATTTCTAGGGCGTGGCTCGTAAGGATCGAGCAAGTTGTCGTGCTAAAAAGGGGCATAAGTAGCATTAAATATACCACTAGGATGCGCTTGTGCTAACGGTTTGTTCCCGGGATGAGTGGATCAAAACTCAGGGTATCTTGTCGCCTTTCATTGAATGCATCTGACACTTTTTGTTGCAAGCGAAAAAGAGGCGGCATAGGCAAATGGAATTGAGTGATCCAAAATTAAGATAGGTGATTTTAGGAGGTGATGACATATCCCGATAGATTCAAAGGACTCATTCACACATGTCACGGGCTTCGAGAGATGCAACGTCAGAGTTTGATAGGTTTTCGCACTTTGATGACCACTCAAAGGAAAGTGTTACTAGGGTGTGTCTCGGAAGGATCGGTTGAGTTGATGAGAAGAAAGGGGCATGGCCAGCATAAATGCAGCCACTGAGACAAGTTTGAGCTGACAGTTCATGCCAAAGAAGAGCGGACTAAAAGTTAGGGTTTGTTGTCACCTTTCATTGAATGCATCTGAAACTTTTTGTTGCAAGCAAAAAAGAGGCGGCATAGGAAAATGGAATTGAGTAATAGAAAAATGAGATAGGTTTTTGTAGTCAACCATGACACAACCCTATAGGTTGAGATGACTCATTTGCATGTGTCAAGAGCTCCAAGAGACGAAACATCAAAGTTTGATAGTTTTGCACATTTTGAGCACTCAACAAAAAGGGTCACTACGGTGTGTCTTGCAATGATTAAGTGACTTGGCGAAAAAAATAGGGGCATGGGTACCATAACCTCGGCCATCAATAGAAGTTGGATTTGATTGTTCATGCCCAAGATGAGTGGATAAAAAGTTAGGGTATGTTGTCGTCTTTCATTGATTGCATTTGACACTTTTTGTTGCAAACAAAAAAGTGGTGGCATAGACAAATATAATTGAGTAATCCAAAATTGAGATAGGTTTTTTTAAGTGGTCATGACATGACCTCATAGGTTTAGAGGACTCATTGAAAGGTGCCACAGGCTCCAAGATATGCAACGCCAAACTTTGACAGTTTTTTAAACTTTGAGCACTCAGGGGAAAGCGTCGCTACCGTGTGGCTTGAAAGGATGGAGCAAGTTGGCAAGTGAAACCAGGGAATGGCTAGCATAAACCTGACCACCCAGATGCTCTCGCGCTAATGGTTCATACCCAAGATGAGTGTATCAAAAGTTAGGGTATATTATTGCCTTTCATTGAATGCATTTTACACTTTTTGTTGCAGGTGAAAAAGTGACGCCATAGGAGAATGGAATTGAGTGAGCCAAAACAAAGAGAGGGTTTTGTAAGTGGTCATGACACAACCCCGTGATTTCAGATGACCCATTCGTAGGTTCCACAGGCTCTAAGATATGCAATGTCAAACTTTGATAATTTTGCACACTTTGAGCACTCAAGGGAAATTATCGCTACAGTGTGGCTCAAAAGGATCACCAAGTTGGCGAGCCAAACAAGGGCATGTATAGCATAAAACAAGACACTTGGATGCATTCACACCAAACGTTTGTTCTCAAGAATTGCATTTCGAAAGTTAGGGTATATTGTATCCTTTACTTGAATGCATTTTACACTTTTTGTTGCAAGCGAAAAAGTGATGCCATAGAAAAATGGAATAGTGAGCCAAAAATGTCAAAGGTTTTTGTAAATGGTTGTGACACAATTTTGTGGGTTCAGGCGGCTTGTTTTCAAGTTATAAGGGCTCAAAGATACGAAACGTCAAAGTTTGACAGTTTTGCATACTTTGAGCACTCAAGGGGAAGCGTCGCTACGGTGTGGCTCTGAAGGATCGGGAAAGTTGGTGAGTTAAACAAGGGCATGGCTATAGTAAACCCAGCCACCTGGATGTTCTCCTTCTGACAGTTTGTGCACAAGGTGACCAGATTGAAAGTTAGGGTATGTTAGCGCCTTTCATTGAAAGTTAGGGTATATTGTCACCTTTCATTTAATCCATTTTACACTTTTTTTTGCAAGGAAAAAAGTGATGCCATAGGAAAATGGAATTGAGTGAACCAAAACTGAGATAGTTTTTTGTAAGTGGCTATGTCATGACCTCGTGGGTTCATATGTCTCATTCGTAGGTGTCGTGGGCTTTGATATACGCAACGTCAAAGTTTCACAGTTTTGCCTACCCAATCAGCATCAGTATAAACTTTTAAATCAAAATCATTTCTCTTTTGATATACTAAGCCATAATCTCCACTGCCTCTCAGGTATCTGAAAATTCTCTTGATTGTTGTCATATGGGTTTCCTTGCGATCTGCAGAGAATCTTGCAACAATACCTACTGCATGTGCTATATCCGGTCTACTGTGCACAAAATATTGTAACTTTCCAATCATGGATCGGTAAAGTGTCGCATCAACAGATGCAGATTCATCATTCTTTGATAGCTTACAGCTAGTAGTCATAGGAGTATTTACTGGTTTTGAATCCTCCATTCCAAATTTCTTCAAGATTTCTTTTATGTATCAGAGCACCCATTGGCCCTTTATACATAATTGTGAAGGTTAAGGATATCCCTTGCCGTGTTGCCCTAATTGATCCCTCTTGCATGGTTAATGTCATAACTGAAGAGTATCTTTTCACTTTACGATTGCATAAACCACTATATATGATGTTTCTAATGTGGTTGTGAAGTTATTTGATTGCTTATCTTGTCCTACCATTGGCTCTATTACCCTTCATGTTGAAGTTTATACTAAATACATACATGTTGACTTTGTTACCATACCTTCTTCTGAGAAGTTCCGTTTGAAGATGGGTTATCCTTGGCTATCTTACATGAAGGATATTGCTTCTCCAATCCACAAGTTTCTAAAATTTCCTCACAATGGAGAAATCATAATCATGAACCATAGCTTATTTCGTCCATCTGAAAGAAGCCTCGTTTTTCCTATTGATTTCTTTTGGCCTGAAGATTTTCAATCTCTTCCATCAAGGAGGGATGCTCTTTTTCAACCTTATCAAAAATGGAAGAACGATATGATTTTATCCTTAAGTCAACCTAGATCCCCAACACTTGACATTCCTATTACTCTTCAAGATAAGGTTCTTCCCCTCACAGATAGAACTAATCTCCCTCCTAAGGAAGATTGTCCACCTATACCTATGGATGTGACTTTACCTTCTCTTAAGGAGAACAACAATATTCTTCCTAAGGTTAGACCTATACCTCCTCCTCTTGATGGACCTGGTCTCCTTCCTACACCTAATATTCCTCCTTTCTATGGCTTTGTTCCACCTCCTTCCTCTTATCGAGAGATGAGGCTTGCTTCTCCCATTGTGAAACCAAAAAAACCTCAACCTCAACCTTCCACTTTCAAGGAGAAAAACATTCCTACTTTTTCAAGTGTTCCTCCTTGTCCTCAGTATTCCAATAAGACTTGACGGAATCGTTGTGTGAGAGAATGCAAACAAAGACGTCGTGTTTGATCTCGTGAAGCTATCCCTCAAAATACTCAATCTCCTTAGACTCCATCAGCTGACTTGATTCCCTTTTCTCCTAAGAAAGATGTTCAACCTACATCTCCTAATCATAAGTAGCACAAACCATGTGATGGTTTTACACCTATTTGTGTTCTAGCTCCTCTTTCTCTACACTTTGATGAAGAAATGGGTGAAAATTTTATTTATAATGGAAATACAAATCCTAATACTTCAGATAGTGAGTAGGAGTATGTTGATGTGGACAAGTATTTATCAGATGAATTTTCACAAACCCTAATCCTAGCTCCTAGAATCAAACAAAGTGACTTACCACTTGAGCATAGTCCTTGTTTGGATCTTGTGATCTAGCTCCATCTGTTGTGCTCGATGTCGTTCCTCTGGCATGTTTCTCGCCTTCCTGAAATAGTGATTTACAAGATTGGGTGGCAGATGTTGTGCTAGATTAGCAATATTGGCACTGCAAATATTCCCCCTATCCTTTCTTTCTCTATTGTAACCATTCTTATTTATGTATCCATGTTCTTCTATTCTTCCCTTAATGTCTACTTGGAGACGATGCAAAGCATTGAGATCTTTTCTTTGCCTCTTTCATGTTGACTCAAAAGATATCCTCTCTTCCCTTTCTTCTAAGGCAGTGTCCTTCTTTGGGGAATGATGATTATTATATGCATATACATACATGATATAGATGAGTTATCATATAGCACACTGACCCTGAGGAAAGCGACAATACCTCATGTTTTGTGTTCATTATCCTTGAGTTTATTCCTCGATCGGGGGCTAAATCCTTGCGATAATGTGCTCCCTCCTTCTCTCTCTCTTGGGTGTATCCCGACTTAAAGAAATCGTTCCCGATAAGGCATGCGCGATCGCTTTAGCGTGGGGGCATACACTCCCCTCATATTTTCCTTCTTGTGATACTTAGAATTAATGAGTGAACCTTTTCTTTCTTTCTAATCTTTGGTATCCTTGCTTTCATGACTCATAGTGAAGTGAACTTTTCTACTTGCAGTCATGGTTCTCCCCTTCTTGATATTCCCTTTTACTTTGTCAATCAAAGTCGTAACATCCTAAGTCCACTAGGGGCTTGGTGCATCTTGCCTCCTTGACATGGAAAAAGTTTTTCAATCTTGTTTCCTTGAACTTTACCGCTAGCATTGGTGTCCGCTTATACTCCTACTAAAGTGGGGGCTAAATGTAGTGTCATAAACTTGTGACCCTACAAATTTTTGATTGCATTAGGGTCCTCATGAACGCAAGATTGAATCCATTAGCCTGATCCGAGAGGGGAGATTGCTCAGCCCTGATAACAGCTTCTTTCTCAGCTCATTTTGGTTTTATTTAGATTATTGATTAGTCATCCCAAACATGTGTCCTTTCTTTATTGGACTTGTTTTTATTTTGAAAGGTTGTGTTTGTTAATGCAATATTATTTTATGGATTATGCAAATAGATATAAACATAAATTTTAGCTTAGTTAGGTGTCCCACTTATGGATATTTAACTCACCATCCCTTAAAATTTTGGGGGAAGATAACTAACCTCCACTCCCTATTAGTGGGAGGGGAGTCGACTTCTGAGTGTATTTTCATCATTCTGGCTAGATTTTCTTTCCTTCTTCCTATATGTGCATCTCATTCTTGAATTGATTCAAATGTTTATTTATCCAATTTTATGTTCTCTTTTACATTGAATTATTTATTTTCAATATGGTAGGTAGGACATGCATTTCTTTACCTTATGTAGCTCAATTTGATACTAGCATATAAGTGGAGTTTCTAACAAATTCTACATGGTATCTAAGGTAGATCTATAATTAATTTTTTTTTATTATTTTTATGGGTTATCTTTTTTGAAAATATTGGTGAATGTGTATTAGTAGAGGTTGTGGATCTTCTAGTGAGGGAAAAGAGGTTGCAAATTTTTTTGGTGTATTTGCATGTATGTAATATCTAAGAGGTTGATCTTTTAATGGTACCATCTTTCACTAAAATATTTGAAGACCATGATTTAGATCTTTATTTATAGGGTGAACTCACAATGTTGGTTTCCACTTTTTCGTACATCTCGAGTTTTGGTGAAATGATACATTTTTAAAAAAATATAACGATTTAAGCTTTTAGAGGTCCTGTTTGAAGTAATTAATTGAAGAGAGTTAGATCAAAGTCTCTTAGATCAAAATTTCTTGGATAGAACCTCTCTACTTCTAAATCATACTTGCAATAGAGGCTCCTTTCCATCTGTAAAATGCTGATAAAAAACCAATTTTACATTACCTTTTGGGGGCTCAAATGAATTCCTTTGGAAGTTTATTTTTTAAGTATTTAGCCATTATTATAATCTTTCCAAATAGTATAATTTTTAATATATTTAATTTCATTAATATAGTTTTATTTTATTTCATTAATATCAATTGGATATATGTCAAAATTACAGTTAACTCGACTTCAAATCTTAATAAAATATGAAATATTGAAGATAATGTTACAAAACCAATTGTAAACACAAGATATGGGTGTTTAAAAAACCAAATTCAAAAGAATCACGTTCATATCTTTTATAGGAAAAAAGTTGCACTATACAAAGTGAGTGTCACTCTTTAAAAATATTGTTTTTTGAAAAAAAGGTTAGTTTTCGAGGGAGATAGAATAATGGAAGAAAATGGATTTCAAATATTATTAAAAAGTAATTTCTACAATCTGCATACTAAATCACACAAATCACTAGTTCACATCATCTACAAATTCCTTACGTTTTAGAAGTAATAGGTGTTTGAATCTAAAGTTTTTTTCTAAAAATGAATATTGTAGTGTCAAAGTTGGCAAAATAGTGTAACCCACTATTGTGGGTTCACCATTTATAAACATTCCTTTTATTCTTATTAAGCCATGTAATATCTATTTTAGGTGGCATTTTTTTCATCTCTATTTGCTAATGTAATCCTTTTTTGATATTTAGAACCTAGTGTATAGATCTCTCTTGAATACTAGAGAAAAACAACATCAAAGGTGTGAAAATCTTTGTTCAATCATTTATTGTAGACCCATGGACCAATACTTTTTGTTCAAAGGTATAGAAATCAATAGTAGGGCACATGAATCAAAAATAGTCATAAAAAATCAATATATTATGAGAATCAATATCCTTAATAATTTTAAGAATAGCACATTGTCAAATTAAAACCAATATTTTAATCATTGGTCTCATGGTAGGGTCACATGAGGGAGAAAACCTTTTGATCTTATTAATTAGGGATTAAATTCACCCCACTTTTTGTTTGGCTATAAAATTTATTTTTGAAGGTATGTAAATTACTGTTTTCAAAAATATTAAGTATAATTTAGGCAACATAGGGAAATTTTTTAAATTGTCATAACTTTTGATTGGCAACTTGAAATTGAGCGCCATTTTTTTGAAAGTTGATTTTCTCGTATGCTTGATCTATTAGGAACATTACCTCTCTAAAATTAAAAAGTCAATTTTTTTGTTCCTTAGGATTTATCTAAGCAATAAACATATAAATTGCAAAATTTTGGGGTGATCCAATATTGAATATGGGGGACATTGTATGTTATCTTGAACACTTCCTACTTTCATTCCATTTAATAATTTTTTATTTTTCTTGTAATAATTTAATTTCTAGCATGGATTCAACTGAATTCAACACATTAATAATACCATTTAGCTATCATAATTGGAAACTAAAAGTACAACTTGTGCTAAAGAAAAAAGTGTTGTATAGGATTACAATGGGCACTGAGAAAGAACATACTAGTGGGGAAGAGAAATAAAATTTTTTTAGTAAATGTGACCAAGCCTTTGGATTCGTGTGTCTTATTATATCTCATAAACTCCTCTTTCAAGTAGAATCCTTGATTCAACCCAATGAAGTGCATATTATTCTAGAGAAATTCTTCTAGAAAGAGAATGAAATGAAAGGTTACAAGTTATAGAATAATCTCATAGGTTTTCTCTCTAATTCCTTTGACACCATAGAGGACTTCACCAAATTTAAGTAATGAAGGTTACTATTAAAATAATATGGAATAAAGAAAAATGAGAATTAGTCAGTTCTTTCTATTCTATACCATGTTTGCTTTTGGCTTCAACTCCATCTAAAGGGCTCTGGGGAAAGTTTGAAAGATACATTCTCTAGATAAATTAATTGTAATCTTGAATACAGAGTAATATAACTTAATACAAATGACCACATTGAATTCTAGGAAACTATAAGTACTCATTACTAGGAATGTGACATAACAAGATTCATATAACAAATAGGAGAAGCAAAAACAAATTAAAGGATGAAGAGATCAAGAAAGAATAAAAAATTATGATACTACAAAAAAAAATCAAAACTTCTTCTCAACAAGGGAAACATAAGAAAGAAAAAGTGGAATTTTTTTATTAGAAGAAAATTTTGCATGAAGAGCACAAACATTTGAAGAAGTAGATTGATCACCCCAAACACCTTCTTAAGAAGAATAGTATAAGGGTCCCTAAATATATCAAATAATCCTCATCAACTCAAGAATATACCAAGACAAAGAAACTATATAAAGCTAAAACTAAGAAAAAGGCTCTAGTTAATACTGAATCGTCATCAAATTCATCTTGGATCATTGAATTAGGTTCCTAACATCACATGGGAACTTCCCATGTTGTGTTTACTTCCTAAGAGACTCATACTATGTATGTCATCACTTTTGGTAATGAAACTTCAATACTAGTTATAGGGAGAGGGTTTGTTATAGATAAAGGTAGAATATACACTTTTTTTTTTCATGTTCTTTTTTAATGGAAAGCATATAAAGATGGGAGATGAAAAAATTCCTATACAAATTTATTATCCCATATAATACATGAAATGGGGGAACTATAAAATCCTTATATTATGGGTTAGAAGTGGTTGAGCCTAGAGTTAAAATACTGAACTAGAATAAGGCCATGTTATAACAAACTCTTACTTGTAAGAAGAAAAGAAATCTCTCTCTCTCTCTCTCTCTCTCTCTCTCTCTCTCTCTCTCTCTCTCTCTCTCTCTCTCTCTCTCTCTCTCTCTCTCTCTCTCTCTCTCAACCTACTTATATAACTTACTCTTCCTCATCCTCACATTAAATACATAAACTAAACATTTGAGTAGACATGGTATTTACATATATACATTTACATACACTTAATTATATTTTATGCGGGTAAGTGCACAAAGGTCGGGGACCAAAAAAGTGACAAAATTTCTTTTGGCCTCCATCAAACATTATGGTGCACACAAAATAAGGCACATGCCAAATATGGCACACGCCTTATTTGGCATGCACCAAATAGCTATAACAATATTATTTTATTTTAAATGGACATTCAAACTTCATTTTTCTATAAACCCCACATTTTGAGCTCTGATTTTGTCTTTCTAGGCTGTGCATGCAAAATAAAAATATTATTTTCGCTTCTAGATTTGTTAGATCTTCATCAACATGATTATATGTTTGCGGTAAGTAATTGTTCTATTATATGTCATTCTACAATTCATTTGTTATATTTATTATACATTGATGTCTATACTTATGATTGTATCAGTTGGAGCTACAAAGAATTCTATATAGGAGGTCTAGTGAACACATTCGAAAGAGGCCATCATCACATACATATCCATCCTCGTGATAGTCGAAGGTAGCTTGTGATCTATTTCCTTATGATAGTGGGAAATCAGTAGACTAGAGGCCTTTGTTGTATGCCTATGTGTAATTTTTGAGGATATATTTTGTATTTTGTATATGTGACATATATGTCCATATGGTTACTTGTTCCCTTGCATCATTGTATTGGATATATATGTTATACTCTTATTGAAATTGACCATTGTGTGACTTTATGACCTTTTTTAGTTGATGCAAATCATATTGCAACTATTATACATAATCACAAAAATATATTTGATTGTTGAAATGAATATTCTCTAATTATATCAACATTTTTCTATGTGAGATATTATATATTCAATCGGTTTTGTCTACAATTGTTATTACATTCCTAATTGAACTCAATTTTTTTTCACAATTCAACTTCATAATTTGGTAGCTAGTAAATATTTATAGTTTAATGCCTAAAATTTCAATTTTGTCATAGTTCATGGAGACAAATAGTAGTACCATTATCATAGTTACTTTTTTTGTTTCCCTATCTAGTCTTTTGAATGTACTTGCAGTTAGTTTATTAGTGTTAGACTAAGTTATAAAGTTTGATTTTGCAGTATTTAACAGATATGCTTAAGAAACAAATGACTCTTTTAATTGAAAAAAAATTCTTTCTTTCTAGTACAAGCAGGATTTCAACTCTTACA
This sequence comes from Cryptomeria japonica, assembly GCF_030272615.1. Classification (NCBI taxonomy): domain Eukaryota; kingdom Viridiplantae; phylum Streptophyta; class Pinopsida; order Cupressales; family Cupressaceae; genus Cryptomeria; species Cryptomeria japonica. The sequence goes on from NW_026728946.1 coordinate 128,083, forward strand.
TTAAATTTGGACCCTCTAAACTACATTCAAAATTAAAATTACTTTTATTTTATACCCACTTACTCAAAAAACATGTCACCACTTTCACCTTATATTATTAAAAAATATCACTAATTTCACCTTATATTACTAAAATGTATCATCACTTTCACATTACCATCCCAGAAATAAAGATTGAAAACACAGTTCAAGAAGGTGCCTTTCATTTGAACAATACAATATAAATTTTGTTTCATTCCAACATGACACGAAATACCTTACAAAATTTCTCCTAAAGTAATTAAAAAGCAGACTAATTGTTGATGCTTATAGGGTTACAAAGAAGAATGTCAGGTCTCATACTTATCCCACACATGTAGATTGTGTTTTTATGAACTCGAGTGGTTGAATGAGCTATTTATATTAGAAGAGTGTTTAGAAATGTCATATTTGTCTATTTCCACTTTCATTATCAAACTTGTGGTTTGATCACTCCATTTGATATCTATTGTCCTAAAATGAAGACTAATTTGTTTACAAACAACATTTTTTATATATTTCATAAAAATTAACTCTATTTGATTGTCACATATGTTTAATAAGGGGCATGACACAAATGCGTAGGTTCAGATGGATCGTATGCACATTCCATGGACTCCAAGATATGCAACGTGAAAGTTTGACAATTTTTTATACTTTGAGCACTCAAGGGAAAGCGTTTCTACGGCGTGGCTCGTAAGGATCGAGCATGTTGTCGTGCTAAAAAAGGGGCATAAGTAGCGTAAAATATACCACTAGGATGCACTTGTCAAAGTTTGATAGTTTTTCGCACTTTGATGAGCACTCAAGGGAAAGTGTTACTAGGGTGTGTCTCGGAAGGATCGGTTGACTTGATGAGAAAAAAAGGGGCATGGCCAGCATAAATGGAGCCACTGAGACAAGTTTGAGCTAACAGTTCATGTTGAAGATGAGCAGACTGAAAGTTAGGGTTTGTTGTCACATTTTAATGAATGCGTATGAAACTTTTTACTGCAAGCGAAAAAGAGGCGGCATAGGAAAATGGAATTGAGTAATAGAAAAATGAGATAGGTTTTTGTAGTCAACCATGACACAACCCTATAGGTTTAGATGACTCATTTGCATGTGTCAGGAGCTCCAAGAGACGAAACATCAAATTTTGATAGTTTTGCACATTTTGAGCACTCAACGGAAAGGGTCACTACGGTGTGTCTTGCAATGATTAAGTGACTTGGCAAAAAAAATAGGGGCATGGATACCATCACCTCGGCCATCAATAGAAGTTGGATTTGATTGTTCATGCCCAAGATGAGTGGATAAAAAGTTAGGGTATGTGGTCGTCTTTCATTGAATGCATTTGACACTTTTTGTTGCAAACAAAAAAGTGGTGGCATAGAAAAATATAATTGAGTAATCCAAAATTGAGATAGGTTTTTTTAAGTGGTCACGACATGACCTCATAGGTTTAGAGGACTCATTGAAAGGTGCCACAGGCTCCAAGATATGCAACGCCAAACTTTGACAATTATTTAAACTTTGAGCACTCAGGGGAAAGCGTCGCTACGGTGTGGCTTGAAAGGATGGAGCAAGTTGGCAAGTGAAACCAGGGAATGGCTAGCATAAACCCGACCACCCAGATGCTCTCGCGCTAATGGTTCATACCCAAGATGAGTGTATCAAAAGTTAGGGTATATTATCGCCTTTCATTGAATGCATTTTACACTTTTTGTTGCAGGTGAAAAAGTGACGCCATAGGAGAATGGAATTGAGTGAGCCAAAACAAAGAGAGGGTTTTTTAACTGGTCATGACATAACCCCGTGATTTCAGATGACCCATTCGTAGGTTCCACAGGCTCTAAGATATGCAATGTCAAACTTTGATAATTTTGCACACTTTTAGCACTAAAGGGAAATTATCACTACAGTGTGGCTCAAAAGGATCGTCGAGTTGGCGAGCCAAACAAGGGCATGTATAGCATAAAACAAGACACTTGGATGCGTTCACACCAATGATTTGTTCTCAAGAATTGCATTTCGAAAGTTAGGGTATATTGTATCCTTTACTTGAATGCATTTTACACTTTTTGTTGCAAGCGAAAAAGTGATGCCATAGAAAAATGGAATAGTGAGCCAAAAATGTCAAAGGTTTTTGTACATGGTTGTGACACAATTTTGTGGGTTCAGGCGGCTTGTTTTCAAGTTATAAGGGCTCAAAGATACGAAATTTCAAAGTTTGACAGTTTTGCATACTTTGAGCACTCAAGGGGAAGCGTTGCTACGGTGTGGCTCTGAAGGATCGGGCAAGTTGGCGAGTGAAACAAGGGCATGGCTATAGTAAACCCAGCCACCTGGACGTTCTCTTTCTGATGGTTTGTGCCCAGGATGACCAGATTGAAAGTTAGGGTATGTTAGCGCCTTTCATTGAAAGTTAGGGTGTATTGTCACCTTTCATTTAATCCATTTTACACTTTTTGTTGCAGGGAATAAAGTGATGCCATAGGAAAATGGAATTGAGTGAACTAAAACTCAGATATTTTTTTGTAAGTGGCTATGTCATGACCTCGTGGGTTCATATGTCTCATTCGTAGGTGTCATGGGCTTTGATATACACAACGTCAAAGTTTCACAGTTTTGCCTACCCAATCAGCATCAGTATAAACTTTTAGATCAAAATCATTTCTCTTTTGATATACTAAGCCATAATCTCCACTGCCTCTCAGGTATCTGAAAATTCTCTTGATTGTTGTCATATGGGTTTCTTTGGGATCTGCAAAGAATCTTGCAACAATACCTACTGCATGTGCTAAATCCGGTCTACTGTGCACAAAATATTGTAACTTTCCAATCATGGATCGGTAAAGTGTCTCATCAACAGATGCAGATTCATCATTCTTTGATAGCTTACAGCTAGTAGTCATAGGAGTATTTACTGGTTTTGAATCCTCCATTCCAAATTTCTTCAAGATTTCTTTTATGTATCAAAGTACCCATTGGCCCTTTATACATAATTGTGAAGGTTAAGGATATCCCTTGCCATGGTGCCCTAATTGATCCCTCTTGCATGGTTAATGTCATAACTGAAGAGTATCTTTTCACTTTACGATTGCATAAACCACTATATATGATGTTTCTAATGTGGTTGTGAAGTTATTTGATTGCTTATCTTGTCCTACCATTGGCTCTATTACCCTTCATGTTGAAGTTTATACTAAATACATACATGTTGACTTTGTTACCATACCTTCTTCTGAGAAGTTCCGTTTGAAGATGGGTTATCCTTGGCTATCTTACATGAAGGATATTGCTTCTCCAATCCACAAGTTTCTAAAATTTCCTCACAATGCAGAAATCATAATCATGAACCATAGCTTATTTCGTTCATCTGAAAGAAGCCTCGTTGTTCCTATTGATTTCTTTTGGCCTGAACAATTTCAATCTCTTCCATCAAGGAGGGATGCTCTTTTTCAACCTTATCAAAAATGGAAGAACGATATGATTTTATCCTTAAGTCAACCTAGATCCCCAACACTTGACATTCCTATTACTCTTCAAGATAAGGTTCTTCCCCTCACAGACAGAACTAATCTCCCTCCTAAGGAAGATTGTCCACCTATACCTATGGATGTGACTTTACCTTCTCTTAAGGAGAACAACAATATTCTTCCTAAGGTTAGACCTATACCTCCTCCTCTTGATGGACCTGGTCTCCTTCCTACACCTAATATTCCTCCTTTCTATGGCTTTGTTTCACCTCCTTCCTCTTATCGAGAGATGAGGCTTGCTTCTCCCATTATGAAACCAAAAAAACCTCAACCTCAACCTTCCACTTTCAAGGAGAGAAACGTTCCTACTTTTACAAGTGTTCCTCCTCCTCCTCAGTATTCCAATAAGACTTGACGGAATCGTTGTGCGAGAGAATGCAAACAAAGACATCGTGTTTGATCTCGTGAAGCTATCCCTCAAAATACTCAATCTCCTTAGACTCCATTAGCTGATTTGATTCCCTTTTCTCCTAAGAAAGATGTTCAACCTACATCTCCTAATCATAAGTAGCACAAACCATGTGATGGTTTTACACCTATTTGTGTTCTAGCTCCTCTTTCTCTACACTTTGATGAAGAAATGGGTGAGAATTTTATTTATAATGGAAATACAAATCCTAATACTTCAGATAGTGAGTAGGAGTATGTTGATGTGGACAAGCATTTATCAGATGAATTTTCACAAACCCTAATCCTAGCTCCTCGAATCAAACAAAGTGACTTACCACTTGAGCATAGTCCTTGTTTGGATCTTGTGATCTAGCTCCATCTGTTGTGCTCGATGTCGTTCCTCTGGCATGTTTCTCGCCTTCCCGAAATAGTGATCAACAAGATTGGGTGGCAGATGTTGTGCTAGATTAGCAATATTGGCACTACAAATATTCCCCCTGTCCTTTCTTTCTCTATTGTAACCATTCTTATTTATGTACCCATGTTCTTCTATTATTCCCTTAATGTCTACTTGGAGACAATGCAAAGCATTGAGATCTTTTCTTTGTCTCTTTCATGTTGACTCAAAAGATATCCTCTCTTCCCTTTTTTCTAAGGTAGTGTCCTTCTTTGGGGAATGACGATTATTATATGCATATACATACATGATATAAATGAGTTATCATACAACACACTGACCCCGAGGAAAGCGACAATACCTCATGTTTTGTGTTCATTATCCTTGAGTTTATTCCTTGATTGGGGGCTAAATCCTTGCGATAATGTGCTCCCTCCTTCTCTCTCTCTTGGGTGTATCTCAACTTTAAGAAATCGTTCCCGATAAGGTACACGCGATCGCTTTAATGTGGGGGCATACACTCCGCTCATATTTTCCTTCTTGTGATACTTAGAATTAATTAGTGAACTTTTTCTTTCTTTCTAATCTTTGGTATCCTTGCTTTCATGACTCATAGTGAAGTGAACTTTTCTACTTGCAGTCATGGTTCTCCCCTTCTCGATATTCCCTTTTACTTTTTCAATCAAAGTCGTAACATCCTAAGTCCACTAGGGGCTTGGTGCATCTTGCCTCCTTGACATGGAAAAAGTTTTTCAATCTTGTTTCCTTGAACTTTACCGCTAGCATTGGTGTACGCTTATACTCCTACTAAAGTGGGGGCTAAATGTAGTGTCATAAACTTGTGACCCTACAAATTTTTGATTGCATTAGGGTCCTCATGCACACAAGATTGAATCCTTTAGCCTGATCGGAGAGGGGAGATCGCTCAGCCCTCATAACAGCTTCTTTCTTGGCCTCTTCATCACCCCGTCCACACTCTTCCCTGGAGGAAGGGGTAGGATAGGGGTGTGGCGCCACTCTCCCCCCTTGGATAGGGATGTGGCACCCTTGTCCTTGCCCTATTTTGGGGAAGGACCCTTCCTAGGGTTGCATTGTTGGTTGTGCATTGGGCGGGAAACTACCCCGATGTCGGCCTGTGACAAAAATCAAATCCACTAACATGTATTTAAGGGGCACTCGTCCTCTCATTTTCATAAGTTGGATAGGTCGAAGCTGGATAGATTCAAGGTGCACAAGCGATCAAGCATTCTTTTCTATTATTGAGCATTCTAAAGTCTCCCTTCAAGGCTAGGTGTTGCATTCAAGTCAAGGATTCAACCATTGAAGAGGATATTGATTCCAACATTCAATTTCCACACAAGAATTTATATCAGCATTTCTATCACAACCTCCCTTGAGGTGATTTACAATTCAGTCTTTCATTTACAGCTACTTGCAATTACTTTCTTTCATTACCTCGTTAATTTCAAAACTGGGGTTTTACCTAAAGGCAAACCCCCAATCCAAACCCGTTTCCCTCTCTTTTATGCATGTAGGTTGTAGGGGTTTGATTTCTTTTATCTTGTACAAATGAACGTGGTGGGAGGATGAGAGCGTTGTGATGAAAATGGTGGTCATTTTGTGAATGTTGTCGACGTTTAGTTGAACTTATGAACATTTGAATTAGTCTTGATGGTTAGTTATATATCAATGTCAAAGTAGGAAAATATTAAATAGATGAATTGTTCGTAGAGATGACAAGACAATTGTAATATTCAGTTATTTATTCATTGATTTTACCATGGCTCTTACTCACCGTGTCACACAAGGATTTAAGAGCTGCCTTAGTTTATATAGGAGGCTATATAATTTTCAACTTGTATTTGATTAGGTCACTATATAGTCCATCTGGAATGTCCAATAGAAACCTGAAGAGTGGGTGTGTGTGAGAAGAGTCAAGACGTCTTTGCCAGTGTAATTTAGTTGAACAGAAGACCTTCACTATCACTTGACTTGCTATTATTCCCAACGCTGCCTTGCACCACATTGAAAAGAAACAAAGTTGACCTCAAAAGACGGTTAAAAAAAGAAGTAGTGGTCAACAATTGTGATCATCAACGATTTAGTCATGGCCACTCCTTTGTTAGTCTATATATGAGACGCCGATTAGAAAATCCTTTAAAAAGTAAACGTGAAAGTTGCTGGCATTCCATACAGCTCCGAGTGCATTTAATATTTCCGTCCCTTTCTGATATTTCTTTCTAACCTCCATTTATTTCGGTCAAAGCAGTGGCGACTCTTTCAATGCATGTGCTTGACTTAGCTCTATACTATCACAAAGTTACTTTGTTATCTGGATTAAACCTTTCAACTATGAGGGACCCCCACCTTCCTAGTTGAAAAAAAAATTTAAAATTAGGGATTTTTTTAAAGAGCTTATATGTTAATCAAAATATGAAACATAGACATTTGTTTATTTCTTTAAAATGTTATATGGTTTTTAAGAGAGTCAAGTATTGTAATTATGCATTTGTTACAAGGCTTCAGGTTGTTATTAGCATTATTATTTTCTTAAATAGGTTCAAAATTCACTAATCTATAGAGTGTTACTCCTTTAAACAATTTCTAGTGCATGAGGATGGCTTCACTCGCAAAGTGATTTAAGAAATTTGTTACCAAATTCCTTCAACAAATATTCATTGAATTACCATTAGATGTAGTTCTTCCCATAAAAATGTCACAGAGGCCCTCTAGTCACTCTATCTGAGGACGCACATGCGTTTCTAAGACGAAAACACGGTGCACCGACATCTTGTATGAACAGAGTCAAAGAGTTCGTACAAAGAGCAAACTGTGATGGGAAATGTGCCCAAATAACAGAAACTAAGCAAATATTGATATGATAACAAAATATGATTATTATTGAAATAATAAAAAGAAAAAAGGGAAGAAATGTAGTCTCACGGTCTGGCCACGCTTGAAGTCTTGACCAATCTCCCCAAAGCTACTCGGCAACCAGCACACAAGAGGAACAAGGACGAAAAGGTTGTGGTTGTGTTTTTAGAGGCCTGCCACAGCTAGACCCCCTCTTTGGTGTTTCCACCTCCATGGATAACCAAGATAGATAGATGAAAAGATAGTTAAGATTATAGATAAAAGATACAACAACAATATGTCAACGAATATTCTATGGAGATAACAAAAGATAGAGGAAGAAGAAGACTCCCCTTCCACATGCAAAGCAAGAAGCCTGTTGGATGATGAAGAAGAAGAAGTCGGTCTTCCTCAAAGAATGACAATGGCAGCAATATGTGAGAGCCAAGGACACAGTCAAAGAGAGCTTCGAAATGAGACAATGAACAAGCATGAATCCAATTTCATTCTAGGGAGAGAGCTAGAGAGGCAACTACACAGACCAAATGAGCTTCAAAAGCAAAGATTAACATGTTGGGATGAAAACGAAAGTCAATGATTGTGGAGAGGTGTTATAGGCATCTTCTAGGCATAGGTGTAATGCTCAAATGACCACATTCAAATTGGTAGATTCGTGAGATGCTAGTGCGACATGCGGACGTCTCCACAATGCGCTAGTTTCTATGAGTCAAATAGTCGACAGGGTTAGAAAGGGGCAAGGCGAAGGCTAATGGGTCAAGTGAGATGGACAAATGGACAAGGAGATGAAGAAGATCTCCAATCAGTATAAAGCGGAGGCTCTTATGTAGCATAGAATTACATGGGGTGCAATTTGCGACACTACATAACAATAAATATTTCAAGGCTGAGACAGCATAAGTAGCTCAAGGGTATTTTAAAAAATAGTAACAAGGTTTTAGGTAATGTAATACTAGATACAAATGAAATCAATCGTATTAGACAATTGAAGGACTATCTTACTAGGTAGGTTGATCCAAGCATAGTAACAACTCTTTAGGGACATCATTTAAGTACAAAGTCAAGAAAAACTAAGAGAGTTGGAGAATTAGTTCTCAATCAATCACAAATTAGGATGCTTCTAGAGTTACTAGGAACCCAAATTCACCTTTGAATTTGGGTTCCTAGTAACTCTAGAAGCATCCTAATTTGTGATTGATTGAGAACAAATAATTTTCGGAAGGGTTGATTGTAATGTCCCCTCTTCAAACTTAAACTCTGTCCAAACAAAGGTTAAATAATTCAGATAAAATATGGAATTACATTTAAATTTTATTTTTTATAATATCAAGGGGCATGAAGACTTAATAGAGGGAAAAGATATTCAAGAGGGATGAAGCAAGGACAATTCTCTTGACATTTTAGCAGTGTCAAGTTGCCTAGTGATTAGCAAGATGGATTTGGATTTCAAATAGTGGCGGCTGCAATATCTGGATCATTAGGAGAAGATGAAGAAAGAGGCAGAGCTTCTGTTTTATGAAACTCCATGTCATGGTTATTTTTAATGATGCTCTCCTTCTGGCATCTCCAATTTAATGAATATATTATAAAATTTTGCTGGAGGAGTCATATTTAAATTATATATATTTATATTTTGGGAAAATTATGTAAAAACTCTCTCTCTCAGTCGAAATGCACTATTCCTGATCGCTCCATTTGCTTCCATACGTTACATATTTTTTGACTTCCATACTGCATTTCCATGCATTTCTGATTGTCAATACGTGCTGCAGATGTAGAAAACGCCTCTCGGCATCATAATAATAAGAAATAATTAATAATTGCAAACAGAAATTAATTATAAGTCTTATAATTTCAAATTGCTTGCTAGAATTTTAATTTTTGTAAAAGTTTGCGTGACGAATCAGTTTTCAATGGAAGGGACGCAACCCTTCTCTCAAGACCTGCAATTGCTAATTATATAGATCCTCAATTTCTTTGTTGACAAGCATCCATCTATCTAACTTGTTGGTGAAGTGATTATAATTTGCAGACTTCCATTCTTGGCAGAACATTTTTTTCCAAAGAATTTTGGAGCGCAGTATCACATTTAGGTATGTGTTTCAAAATTCCATCAATTGTGGCTTCATATATACAATCAAAATTATAAAAATTATATAGGTAACATTTTACTACATGTTAAATGTAACACAGACAACTTCTCGACAAGTAGCTGTTGAAATTTTGTGCAATATTTACAATTAAAATATTAGTCGATAATTGTTTACAAACTCTATTAATTCATATCATTTGTCTTGAAAATCACAAGTGCTTTGATTGGGTTTGTAGGAGTTAGAGAAATATGACCAGGGGAAAGGGAATGAAGTCAAAGAGCAGTAACAAGCAGGTAAAATCTCAACTTTCGAGCAAATTAAACAAGTGCAAAAGTTAACATGGTAACTAATAAAGGCGATTGTACAACAAATTTGCAGGGTTTTAGCCAACACACACCGATAACAGTAAATGCAAAAGATGGCACAGAAGCGAGCAAAAGTGATGAGGTGACAAATTTGAAAAGACTGAATGAACATTTACTGACTACAATTACCAATGATAGAAAAGAAATAGACGGGTTGAAAAACAAATTGAGATTGTGTGATGATGCCAATAACAAATTGCTTGAAACGGTGACGTCAGATAAAAACAAGTGGATTTCTTGTGAAAAGGATATGAAAGGTACAATTTCAGAGTTAGAATATAAGCTCAAAGAAGCCAGAAATTTGAGTGAGAATCATGAAATGTTGTTCAGTCAATTGGGACGAGAAAAAAGTCTGTTGGAAAATAGGTTGAAAGAAAGTAGTGATGTAATTCAGGAATTACAAGGGCTTAAAAGTGAGCTTGATCAAACAAAACAATTGAGTGAGAATCTTGGAAAATTGTGTGCTCAATTAGGGCAGGAGAAAAATGAGCTGGAAAATAATTTGAAAAAATCCAATGATGTGATTAAGGAATTACAAAATAAAGTGACCGAGGATAGGAGCTTGTGGGATGCTTCCAAAACAAAATTGGAAGGAACAATTGTGGAGGTAGAAAATAAGCTTGATTCTGTGGTGCAGGAAAGAAATGTATTGAGTCAGAAACATAAGGACTTATGCGGTAGCTACAGAAATGAAAAAAAAGGGTGGAAAAAATGCAATGGTGGTGCTAATATGAAATTAAAAGCAAAGATGACTGAGAATCAGGGATTGTGGGATTCATATAGGGTGAATTTGGAAGGAAAAGTCGCGGAGCTGCAGAATGAGATGACAAATTCGAAAAGCCTGAATGAACGTTTACTGACTACAATTACCAATGATAGAAAAGAAATAGATGGGTTGAAAAACAAATTGATAATGTGTGATGATGCCAATAACAAATTGCTTGAAACAATCACTTCAGATAAAAACAAGTGGACTTCTTATGAGAAAAAGATGAAAAGTACAATTTCAGAGTTAGGGCAGGGAAAAAACGAGCTGGAAAATGATTTGAAAAAATCCAATGATGTGATTAGGGAGTTACAAGATAAAATGACTGAAGATAGGAGCTTGTGGGATGCTTCCAAGACAAAACTGGAAGCGACAATTGTGGAGGTACAAACTAAGCTTGACACTGTAGTGAAGGAAAGAAATGAATTGAGCCAGAAACATGAGGACTTGTACACTAGCTACAGAAATGACAAAAATGAATTGAAAAAATGCAATGATGGTGCTATGAAATTAAAAGCAAAGATGGCTGAGGATAAGGGATTGTGGGATTCATGTAGGGCGAATTTGAAAGGAAAAGTTGCACGGCTGCAAAATGAGATCCTTGACGAAAGAAAATCTAGCCAGAAACACCAAGAATTGTTGACTAAATTGAGGCAAGAAAAAATTGAGATGGAAAATAAGTTCATAAAAATCAATGATACTACTAAGAAATTGAATGCAAAGATTACTGAAGATAAGCTGTTGTGGGATTCTTGTCAGGAGAAGTTGGAAAAACAGGTTTCAGAGCTACAAAATGAGCTTAATGAAGCAAGGGTATTCAGCCAAGGACGTGAAGAACTGTGCAGTGAGCTGAGACGAGCAAAAACTGATTTGGAAGAAAAAGTTTTACAGCTCGAAGGTGATCTTAATGAAGCAAGAATTTTGATTAAGAAACATGAAGAATTGCGCTCTGAATTAATGAAAGAAAAGAACGAAATGCAAAATAAGGTAACAGAATGCAATGATGAGACTGAAGAATTGAAGGCAAAATTGGCTGAACGTGGGTTCTTGTGGGATTCTTCTAAGACAGAGTTGGAAGCCACTGTTGCAGGGCTGCAAAATGAGCTCAAAGAAACAAGATTGTTGAGCCTGAAACATGAAGAAGCATGCATTCAACTAAGGCATGAGAAAACAAAATTGGAAGACGAGTTGAAAGACTTGGATGATACGAATGAGGAATTACATGCCAAAATGACTGAAAACGGTTGGCTTTGGGATACTTGTAAGGCGAATTTAGAAGGTACAGTAATAAAGCTGCAGAAAAAGCTTAATGAAACAAAGATTCTGGCCCACAATAATCAAGTCTTATACAATGAAATAAGTAGAGAAAAAAGTGAGATGGAAACTAATTTTCATCAATCCATCAATGAAGCTAAACAATTAAAGGATAAAATAGCTGAAGAAGGGCACTTGTGGGATATATCTAAGCGAGAATTTGAAGTTACATTTGCAAAACTGCAAAATGAGCTTAATGAAGCGAGAATGTTAAGCCAGAAGCATGAAGATTCGTGGTCTCAGTCAGAACAGGAAAAAACTGAGTTGGAAAATAATTTTAATCAATCTATTAATGAAATTCAGCAATTAAAGGAAAAATTGGCTGAAGATAGGCACAAGTGGGATAGTTATAAGAGAGAATTTGAAATTACAATTGCAAAACTGCAAAATGAGCTCAACGAAGCGAGGATGCTAAGCCAGAAGCATGAAGATTTGTGGTCTCAATCAGAACAAGAAAAAAATGATTTGGAAAAGACTCTTATAGGGCTACAAAATGAAGTTGATGAAACAAAGATTTTGACAGTGAAAGACCAAGAGCTGTGTAAGGTGCTCAGAGAAGAAAACAATCGGATAGGAAATAAGTTGAAACAATGCAATGACAGTATTGGGAAATTAAATACAAAAGTTAAAGAAGACCAGCTATTGTGGGTTTGTAATAAGGAGGATTTGGAAAGCAGAGTTGCAGTTGTGCAGTATGAGAAAGAGACATTGATCCAGGAATATAAAGCTCTGTGGGCCCATTTAAGAGATGAAAAATATGAGTTGGAAGAAAAACTGAAAGAATGCAACGATAGGAATAAGGAATTGCATGCACAGATGAGAGAAGATTGCCGCTTGTGGGAAGCTTGTAAGGCAAAATTTGAAAACTCTGCTGCAAGGCTACAAAATAATTTTAATAAATCCATTAATGAAATTAAACAATTAAAGGAAAAATTGGCTGAAGATAAGCACATGTGGAATACTTCTAAGGGAGAATTTGAAGTTACAATTGCAAAACTGCAAAATGAGCTTAATGAAGCGAGAATGTTAAGCCATAAGCATGAGGATTTGTGCTCCCAATCAGAACATGAAAAATATGAGTTGGAAAAGACTTTTATACGGCTACAAAATAAGCTTGATGAAACAAACATTTTGAGAGAGAAAGACCAAGAATTGTGTAATGTGCTAAGAGAAGAGAATAATTGGTTAGGAAATAAGTTGAAAGACTGCAATGATAGGATTGCGGAATTAAATAAAAAAATTGAAGAAGACGAGAGGTTGTGGGTTACTAATAAGTCTGATTTGGAAAGAAAAGTTGCAGGTCTGCAGTCTGAGGAAGGGGTATTGAGCAAGGAATATAAACTTCTGTGGGCCCATTTAACAGATGAAAAAGATGAGTTGGAAAACAAACTGAGAGAATGCAAAGATAGGAATATGGAATTGCATGCACAGATGAGAGAAGATTGCCGCTTGTGGGAAGCTTGTAAGGCAAACTTCGAAGACTCTGTTGCAGGTTTACAAAATAAGCTCGATTTGATGACTAATGAAGGAATGATTTTGAGCCAAGAATATGTAGAACTGTGCATTGAATGCGAATTTTTGAAGGCACAGCTGGGAGATTATAATGATATACTAAGCTCTATGGAAGATGAAACAAGGAGTCTAATCTCTCTCTCAGAGAGCAATGCAAACACAGTGGAGGCCTTGCAAACTCAAGTGCGAATGATCACCCATGAACATACACATTTGAGCATGAAATATGAAGAACTTACAAATGAAAATGAATCTCAGAAATTGAAATTGGAAAATTATAATCATAGGCTTGATTCAGTGAAAAATGAGAGGAACTCACTTAGATCTACGTCAGAAAGTAGGGAGGAGGCTTTGCTCCAAGAAAATGGTTCATTGAAACAACAAGTCCATGAGCTTCAAAGCAAGTTGGGTATGTGGGCTAATGATTACAAACAAGTTCCCACTGATGATATGCTCGATTCAGAAACAGAGGAGAGGCAATTACTCACATCTCTATCAGAAACCAGTGATAAAGTGATGGAAGATCCGGTTATAGAGAACAGAACAGTGAAACGAGAAGCCCTTCAACTTTATCAAGAAAACCAACAATTACAAAAGGACATATCTAGTAAAAAGTCATTAATTCAAACAAAAGATGGAAATATTACAGAATTGAATGCAAAAAAGATTAAACTTAAGAATGCTGTCGAAGTGTTGGAAGAGATTGGAAGAAAAAATACCCAAGTACTGAAAGAATATGGAGGTATAAGGGAAGAGCAAGTGACGAGAAAGGAAAGTGAGGAGAAAAGGAAGGAGGGCAGTGGGAGGGTTTCACATCGAAACCAAACAGCCTTTATTGGTAATTTGATGTCTTGCATTCTTCTAGATATTGAGAAGTCTGACGTAAGCAGATGCTTGTCAACTGCCACAAAAAATATCATTCTTCCTTCTGATGCACTACTTTGTGGATGTCCTTATGGCTGGTTTGGTGGGATAGTATAAGTAGCCACCCTTTCTCCAAATTCTGTGAGAAATGTAATACTCTGGACGGGCAATGCCTCCAATTATTGAATTCATTTGGGCATTTTTTTAATTCTGATTGATGTATACTCAAACAATTCCTTCACTGCATTAAATTGTACTACTCTAAAATTCATTTTATAATTCATTTTTGAGATATCATATTTATTTATTATGGATGGACAATTTTTAAATTCTCATTGATGTATACTCTAATAAATGTTCCTGTAGTGTGCAAATTGACAAAGATATACATATAACACGAAACCACTTTCAGATAATTTAAAGTTCTAAATCTAATATAAAATCTTATATATTCATTGTCCTCGGTCAATTTTATAATCATAAATTTGATAAGAGAGATTAGATTTTCACGGTCTATAGAAATTATTGGTTTATTTCCAAATTCCAATATGTCCAACTTCAAAATTTAAAATGATCCATGATGAGCTAACTTAATTGAGAAATCTCTAAAATTATATTGTAGGGTTTTGAATAATAAGACAACCTCTAATCCATTATTATTATATCAATGAGACCATAATCTTGTAGGAAAGCTATAATGTCCTTGCCTCATTGTAATGGCATAGAATCAACTTGACATTAACATATGCATTATGTACAGATGTTATACAATTGTTTTATATATCTTTAATAATCTTTTTTAAATAATTATATCAAATTCTAAAAATTTAATCAAAAGATAAAATCGTCACTTTGTAATGTCTCAAAGGGCCTCCAAAACAAATAATTTTCTAGAGGTGTTGAAACCAAATTGAGATCAATTCTAAACATGATTATAAATGTATTAGTTTATCGAATTCCCTCATAGATAGGAGACTAATATATGCTTTTAACTATTATATATCTCACCGTTATATTAGTGCCCTAGATTCTTAAGTGAGTGGTATTGGCCTATTGAAATAGTCATGTATTGCTCAAATTCATTTTATGTCAACATATTTGAGCTCCATTTATAATTCATTATGACAAATATTGTACTTTAAATTTATATTTGCATTAAAAAAAGTTAGACCTAACAAAAAAAATGAATAGTGTTGTTTAGAATACCTTCAGTAGTTTACTAGTTGATTATTGTCTTCTAAATATTAAACCCTTTGGAACATTTATAATATGTTATGTTTTCAATAAAAAAACTACTCATCCTTTAAAGTTTACCATAACTATGAAATGGGAGTGGTTGAACCAAGTGATTTGAGTTAGATAAGTATTAAAATAGTTGATGTTGAAAAAATCAAAATATTATATATGAATTCCACGCTAATTGGATTATATTTAATTTGCTATGTTAATTCAGTATTTTAAAGATCTCACTAAATTACCACATATTTTGTATATTGGTTATTAAATTCTATTTTGATATATGCTATAATATTTTTCTTTCAATATTAATAACAAAATCACTATAAATAATTAAATAGCTTAAAAAGAAAAAAGCCCTACATTTTAGTAATAGAACTTATTCTAGAAACGTCATTATTATCTTTTTTACTCATTTACTTTATAAAATCATAATTAGCATGCTGAAGAATAAAACAAATATAATAATAATTGATAAATAAAATGTACACCAACAAAATATAACACTTAAACTAGATATTTAAATATGACAAGATAGATATCTCAGACATGTTCTACCTAGATTAGAATCAAATACATTATCATTACTTCAATCTTGTAGTATAAGTTATATTTTTTAATTTTTTCCTAAGGCTATATAAGCCTTTAAAAAATCTTCTATGATAGCCTTCTTTTTTGTGGCTTCCAATTATGGAATCATTTGTTAAATTTTTTTCTTCAATTATATTGAAATAAAGGAGAGGTTAAAATTTATTCAAAGCTAAAGAATAACAAAGCAAGGGCGTCAAACAGCCCTAGGCCGCCTATAATAAGTTTCTAATTTATTTTGTCATCTTCATAACTTGTAATTAATAGATGGATTGCTAGCATTTTTACTCAATCTATAGTAAAAAATTATTTAAAATGTAATCTCCTAGACCCAAATTTTTTTATACTAAACTTTGTACATATATATGACCTTTAAAAATTTATCACTCCTAATTCCACTCTTTATAGTTCTTAATTAATTTTTTATTTTGGTTTTATTTAGATTATTGATTAGTCATCCCAAACATGTGTCCTTTCATTATTGGACTTGTTTTTATTTTGAAAGGTTGTGTTTGTTAATGCAATATTATTTTATGGATTATGCAAATAGATATAAACATAAATTTTAGCTTAGTTAGGTGTCCCACTTATGGATATTTAACTCACCATCCCTTAAAATTTTGGGGGAAGATAACTAACCTCCACTCCCTATTAGTGGGAGGGGAGTCGACTTCTGAGTGTATTTTCATCATTCTGGCTAGATTTTCTTTCCTTCTTCCTATATGTGCATCTCATTCTTGAATTAATTCAAATGTTTATTTATCCAATTTTATGTTCTCTTTTACATTGAATTATTTATTTTCAATATGGTAGGTAGGACATGCATTTCTTTACCTTATGTAGCTCAATTTGATACTAGCATATAAGTGGAGTTTCTAACAAATTATACATAGTATCTAAGGTAGATCTATAATTAATTATTTGTTTATTATTTTTATGGGTTATTTTTTTGGAAAATATTGGTGAATGTGTATTAGTAGAGGCTGTGGATCTTCTAGTGAGGGAAAAGAGGTTGCAAATTTTTTTTGGTGTATTTGCATGTATGTAATATCTAAGAGGTTGATCTTTTAGTGGTGCCATCTTTCACTAAAATATTTGAAGACCATGATTTAGATCTTTATTTATAGGGTGAACTCACAATGTTGGTTTCCACTTTTCCGTACATCTCGAGTTTTGGTGAAATGATACATTTTTAAAAAAATATAACGATTTAAGCTTTAAGAGGTCTTGTTTGAAGTACTTAATTGAAGAGAGTTAGATCAAAGTCTCTTAGATCAAAATTTCTTGGATAGAACCTCTCTACTTCTAAATCATACTTGCAATAGAGTCTCCTTTCCATCTGTAAAATGCTGATAAAAAACCAATTTTACATTACCTTTTGGGGGGTCAAATGAATTTATTTAGAAGTTTATTTTTTAAGAATTTAGCCATTATTATAATCTTTCCAAATAGTATAATTTTTAATATATTTAATTTCATTAATATAGTTTTATTTTATTTCATTAATATCAAATGGATATATGTCAAAATTACAGTTAACTCGAATTCAAATGTTAATAAAATATGAAATATTGAAGATAATGTTACAAAATCAATTGAAAACACAAGATATGGATGTTTAAAAAACCAAATTCAAAATAATCACGTTCATATCTTTTATAGGAAAAAAGTTGCGCTATATAAAGTGAGTGTCACTCTTTAAAAATGTTGTTTTTTGAAAAAAAGGTTAGTTTTCGAGGGAGATAGAATAATGGAAGAAAATGGATTTCAAATATTATCAAAAAGTAATTTCTACAATCTACATACTAAATCACACAAATCACTAGTTCACATCATCTAAAAATTCCTTACGTTTTAGAAGTAATAGGTGTTTGAATCTAAAGTTTTTTTCTAAAAATGAATATTGTAGTGTCAAAGTTGGCAAAATAGTGTAACCCACTATTGTGGGTTCACCATTTATAAACATTCCTTTAATTCTTATTAAGCCATGTAATATCTATTTTAGGTGGCATTTTTTTCATCTCTATTTGCTCATGTATTCCTTTTTTGATATTTAGAACCTAGTGTATAGATCTCTCTTAGATACTAGAGAAAAACAACATCAAAGGTGTGAAAATCTTTGTTCAATCATTTATTGTAGATCCATGGACCAATATTTTTTGATAAAAGGTATAGAAATCAATAGTAGGGCACATGAATCAAAAATAGTCACAAAAAATCAATAGATTATGAGAATCAATATCCCTAATAATTTTAAGAATAGCACATTGTCAAATTAAAACCAATAGTTTAATCCTTGGTCTCATGGTAGGGTCACATGAGGGAGAAAACCCTTTGATCTTATTAATTAGGGATTAAATTCCCCCCACTTTTTGTTTGCCTATAAAATTGATTTTTGAAGGTATGTAAATTACTGTTTTCAAAAATATTAAGTATAATTTAGGCAACATAGGGAAATTTTTTAAATTGTCATAACTTTTGATTGGCAACTTGAAATTGAGCGCCATTTTTTTGAAAGTTGATTTTCCTCGTATGCTTGATCTATTAGGAACATTACCTCTCTAAAATTAAAAAGTCAATTTTTTTGTTCCTTAGGATTTATCTAAGCAATAAACATATAAATTGCAAAATTTTGGGGTGATCCAATATTGAATATGGGGGACATTGTATGTTATCTTGAACACTTCCTACTTTCCTTCCATTTAATAATTTTTTATTTTTCTTGTAATAATTTAATTTCTAGCATGGATTCAACTGAATTCAACACATTAATAATACCATTTAACTATCATAATTGGAAACTAAAAGTACAACTTGTGCTAAAGAATAAAGTGTTGTATAGGATTACAATGGGCATTGAGAAAGAACATACTAGTGGGAAGAGAAATAAAACAAATTTAATAAATGTGACCAAGCCTTTGGATTCGTGTGTCTTATTATATCTCATAAACTCCTCTTTCATGTAGACCTTGATTCAACCCAATGAAGTGCATATTATTTTAGAGAAATTCTTCTAGAAAGAGAATGAAATGAAAGGTTACAAGTTATAGAATAATCTCATAGGTTTTCTCTCTAATTCCTTTGACACCATAGAGGACTTCACCAAATTTAAGTAATGAAGGTTACTATTAAAATAATATGGAATAAGGAAAAATGAGAATTAGTTAGTTCTTTCTATACTATACCATGTTTGCTTTTGCCTTCTACTCCATCTAAAGGGCTCTGGGGAAAGTTTGAAAGATACATTCTCTAGATAAATTAATTGTAATCTTGAATACAGAGTAATATAACTTAATACAAATGACCACATTGAATTCTAGGAAACTATAAGTACTCATTACTAGGAATGTGACATAACAAGATTCATATAACAAATAGGAGAAGCAAAAACAAATTAAAGGATTAAGAGATCAAGAAAGAATAAAAAATTATGATACTACAAAAAAAAATCAAAACTTCTTCTCAACAAGGGAAACATAAGAAAGAAAAAGTGGAATTTTTTTATTAGAAGAAAATTTTGCATGAAGAGCACAAACATTTGAAGAAGTAGATTGATCACCCCAAACACCTTCTTAAGAAGAATAGTATAAGGGTCCCTAAATATATCAAATAATCCTCATCAACTCAAAAATATACCAAGACAAAGAAACTATATAAAGATAAAACTAAGAAAAAGGCTCTAGTTAATACTGAATCATCATCAAATTCATCTTGGATCGTTGAATTAGGTTCCTAACATCACATGGGAACTTCCCATGTTGTGTTTTCTTCCTAAGAGACTCATACTATGTATGTCATCACTTTTGGTAATGAAACTTCAATACTAGTTATAGGGAGAGGGATTGTTATAGATAAAGGTAGAATATACACTTTTTTTTTTCATGTTCTTTTTTAAAGGAAAGCATATAAAGATGGGAGATGAAAAAATTCCTATACAAATTTATTATCCAATATAATACATAAAATGGGGGGAATTATAAAATCCTTATATTATGGGTTAGAAGTGGTTGAGCCTAGAGTTAAAATACTGAACTAGAATAAGGCCATGTTATAACAAACTCTTACTTGTAAGAAGAAAAGAAATCTCTCTCTCTCTCTCTCTCTCTCTCTCTCTCCTCTCTCTCTCTCTCTCTCTCTCTCTCTCTCTCTCTCTCTCTCTCTCTCTCTCTCTCTCTCTCTCTCTCTCTCTCTCTCTCTCTCTCTCTCTCTCTCTCTCTCTCTCTCTCTCTCTCTCTCTCTCTCTCTCTCTCTCTCTCTCTATCAACCTACTTATATAACTTACTCTTCCTCATCCTCGCATTAAATACATAAACTAAACATTTGAGTACACGTGGTATTTACATATATACATTTACATATACTTAATTATATTTTATGCGGGTAAGTGCACAAAGATCAAGGACCAAAAAAGTGACAAAATTTCTTTTGGCCTCCATCAAACATTATGGCGCACACAAAATAAGGCACATGCCAAATACAGCGTATGCCTTATTTGGCATGCACCAAATAGCTATAACAATTTTTTTTTTTTTTAAATGGACATTCAACCTTCATTTTTCTATAAACCCCACATTTTGAGCTCTGATTTTGGCTTTCCAGACTATGCACGCAAAATAGAAATATTGTTTTTGCTTCTAGAGTTGTTAGATCTTCATCAACATGATTATATGTTTGCGGTAAGTAATTGTTCTATTATATGTCATTCTACAATTCATTTTTTATATATATTATACATTGATGTCTATACTTATGATTGTATCAGTTGGAGCTACAAAGAATTCTAGATAGGAGGTCTAGTGAACACATTCGAAAGAGGCCATCATCACATACATATCCATCCCCGTGATAGTCGAAGGTAGCTTGTGATCTATTTCCTCATGATAGTGGGAAATCAGTAGACTAGAGGCCTTTGTTGTATGCCTATGTGGAATTTTTGAAGATATATTTTGTATTTTGTATATGTGACATATATGTCCATATGGTTACTTGTTCCCTTGCATCATTGTATTGGATATATATGTTATACTCTTATTGAAATTGACCATTGTGTGACTTTATAAACTTTTCTAGTTGATGCAAATCATATTGCAACTATTATACATAATCACAAAAATATATTTGATTGCTGAAATGAATATTCTGTAATTATATCAACATTTTTCTGTGAGAGATATTATATATTCAATCAGTTTTGTCTACAATTGTTATTACATTCCTAATTGAACTCAATTTTTTTTCACAATTCAACTTCATAATTTGGTAGCTAGTAAATATTTATAGTTTAATGCCTAGAATTTCAATTTTGTCATAGTTCATGGAGACAAATAGTAGTACCATTATCATAGTTACATTTTTTGTTTCCCTATCTAGTCTTTTCAATGTACTTGCAGTTAGTTTATTAGGGTTAGACTAAGTTATAATGTTTGATTTTGCAGTATTTAACAAATATGCTTAAGAAACAAATAACTCTTTTAATTGAAAAAAAATTCTTTCTTTCTAGTACAAGCAAGATTTCAACTCTTACATTAAATTTGGACCCTCTAAACTACATTCAAAATTAAAATTACTTTTATTTTATACCCATTTACTCAAAAAACATGTCACCACTTTCACCTTATATTATTAAAAAATATCACTAATTTCACCTTATATTACTAAAATGTATCATCACTTTCACATTACCATCCCAGAAATAAAGATTGAAAACACAGTTCAACAAGGTGCCTTTCATTTGAACAATACAATATAAATTTTGTTTCATTCCAACATGACACGAAATACCTGACAAAATTCCTCCTAAAGTAATTAAAAAGCAGACTAATTGTTGATGCTTATAGGGTTACAAAGAAGAATGTCAGGTCTCATACTCATCCCACACATGTAGATTGTGTTTTTATGAACTCGAGTGGTTGAATGAGCTATTTATATTAGAAGAGTGTTTAGAAATGTCATATTTGTCTATTTCCACTTTCATTATCAAACTTGTGGTTTGATCACTCCATTTGATATCTATTGTCCTAAAATGAAGACTAATTTGTTTACAAACAACATTTTTTTATATATTTCATAAAAATTAACTCTATTTGATTGTCACATATGTTTAATAAGGGGCATGACACAAACGCGTAGGTTCAGATGGATCGTATGCATGTTCCATGGACTCCAAGATATGCAACGTGAAAGTTTGACAATTTTTTATACTTTGAGCACTAAAGGGAAAGCATTTCTAGGGCGTGGCTCGTAAGGATCGAGCAAGTTGTCGTGCTAAAAAGGGGCATAAGTAGCATTAAATATACCACTAGGATGCGCTTGTGCTAACGGTTTGTTCCCGGGATGAGTGGATCAAAACTCAGGGTATCTTGTCGCCTTTCATTGAATGCATCTGACACTTTTTGTTGCAAGCGAAAAAGAGGCGGCATAGGCAAATGGAATTGAGTGATCCAAAATTAAGATAGGTGATTTTAGGAGGTGATGACATATCCCGATAGATTCAAAGGACTCATTCACACATGTCACGGGCTTCGAGAGATGCAACGTCAGAGTTTGATAGGTTTTCGCACTTTGATGACCACTCA
Source organism: Cryptomeria japonica (assembly GCF_030272615.1). Classification (NCBI taxonomy): domain Eukaryota; kingdom Viridiplantae; phylum Streptophyta; class Pinopsida; order Cupressales; family Cupressaceae; genus Cryptomeria; species Cryptomeria japonica. The sequence goes on from NW_026728946.1 coordinate 150,593, forward strand.
AAGGAAAGTGTTACTAGGGTGTGTCTCAGAAGGATCGGTTGAGTTGATGAGAAGAAAGGGCCATGGCCAGCATAAATGCAACCACTGAGACAAGTTTGAGCTGACAGTTCATGCCAAAGAAGAGCGGACTAAAAGTTAGGGTTTGTTGTCACCTTTCATTGAATGCATCTGAAACTTTTTGTTGCAAGCAAAAAAGAGGCGGCATAGGAAAATGGAATTGAGTAATAGAAAAATGAGATAGGTTTTTGTAGTCAACCATGACACAACCCTATAGGTTGAGATGACTCATTTGCATGTGTCAAGAGCTCCAAGAGACGAAACATCAAAGTTTGATAGTTTTGCACATTTTGAGCACTCAACAAAAAGGGTCACTACGGTGTGTCTTGCAATGATTAAGTGACTTGGCGAAAAAAATAGGGGCATGGGTACCATAACCTCGGCCATCAATAGAAGTTGGATTTGATTGTTCATGCCCAAGATGAGTGGATAAAAAGTTAGGGTATGTTGTCGTCTTTCATTGATTGCATTTGACACTTTTTGTTGCAAACAAAAAAGTGGTGGCATAGACAAATATAATTGAGTAATCCAAAATTGAGATAGGTTTTTTTAAGTGGTCATGACATGACCTCATAGGTTTAGAGGACTCATTGAAAGGTGCCACAGGCTCCAAGATATGCAACGCCAAACTTTGACAGTTTTTTAAACTTTGAGCACTCAGGGGAAAGCGTCGCTACCGTGTGGCTTGAAAGGATGGAGCAAGTTGGCAAGTGAAACCAGGGAATGGCTAGCATAAACCTGACCACCCAGATGCTCTCGCGCTAATGGTTCATACCCAAGATGAGTGTATCAAAAGTTAGGGTATATTATTGCCTTTCATTGAATGCATTTTACACTTTTTGTTGCAGGTGAAAAAGTGACGCCATAGGAGAATGGAATTGAGTGAGCCAAAACAAAGAGAGGGTTTTGTAAGTGGTCATGACACAACCCCGTGATTTCAGATGACCCATTCGTAGGTTCCACAGGCTCTAAGATATGCAATGTCAAACTTTGATAATTTTGCACACTTTGAGCACTCAAGGGAAATTATCGCTACAGTGTGGCTCAAAAGGATCACCAAGTTGGCGAGCCAAACAAGGGCATGTATAGCATAAAACAAGACACTTGGATGCATTCACACCAAACGTTTGTTCTCAAGAATTGCATTTCGAAAGTTAGGGTATATTGTATCCTTTACTTGAATGCATTTTACACTTTTTGTTGCAAGCGAAAAAGTGATGCCATAGAAAAATGGAATAGTGAGCCAAAAATGTCAAAGGTTTTTGTAAATGGTTGTGACACAATTTTGTGGGTTCAGGCGGCTTGTTTTCAAGTTATAAGGGCTCAAAGATACGAAACGTCAAAGTTTGACAGTTTTGCATACTTTGAGCACTCAAGGGGAAGCGTCGCTACGGTGTGGCTCTGAAGGATCGGGAAAGTTGGTGAGTTAAACAAGGGCATGGCTATAGTAAACCCAGCCACCTGGATGTTCTCCTTCTGACAGTTTGTGCACAAGGTGACCAGATTGAAAGTTAGGGTATGTTAGCGCCTTTCATTGAAAGTTAGGGTATATTGTCACCTTTCATTTAATCCATTTTCACTTTTTTTTGCAAGGAAAAAAGTGATGCCATAGGAAAATGGAATTGAGTGAACCAAAACTGAGATAGTTTTTTGTAAGTGGCTATGTCATGACCTCGTGGGTTCATATGTCTCATTCGTAGGTGTCGTGGGCTTTGATATACGCAACGTCAAAGTTTCACAGTTTTGCCTACCCAATCAACATCAGTATAAACTTTTAAATCAAAATCATTTCTCTTTTGATATACTAAGCCATAATCTCCACTGCCTCTCAGGTATCTGAAAATTCTCTTGATTGTTGTCATATGGGTTTCCTTGCGATCTGCAGAGAATCTTGCAACAATACCTACTGCATGTGCTATATCCGGTCTACTGTGCACAAAATATTGTAACTTTCCAATCATGGATCGGTAAAGTGTCGCATCAACAGATGCAGATTCATCATTCTTTGATAGCTTACAGCTAGTAGTCATAGGAGTATTTACTGGTTTTGAATCCTCCATTCCAAATTTCTTCAAGATTTCTTTTATGTATCAGAGCACCCATTGGCCCTTTATACATAATTGTGAAGGTTAAGGATATCCCTTGCCGTGTTGCCCTAATTGATCCCTCTTGCATGGTTAATGTCATAACTGAAGAGTATCTTTTCACTTTATGATTGCATAAACCACTATATATGATGTTTCTAATGTGGTTGTGAAGTTATTTGATTGCTTATCTTGTCCTACCATTGGCTCTATTACCCTTCATGTTGAAGTTTATACTAAATACATACATGTTGACTTTGTTACCATACCTTCTTCTGAGAAGTTCCGTTTGAAGATGGGTTATCCTTGGCTATCTTACATGAAGGATATTGCTTCTCCAATCCACAAGTTTCTAAAATTTCCTCACAATGGAGAAATCATAATCATGAACCATAGCTTATTTCGTCCATCTGAAAGAAGCCTCGTTTTTCCTATTGATTTCTTTTGGCCTGAAGATTTTCAATCTCTTCCATCAAGGAGGGATGCTCTTTTTCAACCTTATCAAAAATGGAAGAACGATATGATTTTATCCTTAAGTCAACCTAGATCCCCAACACTTGACATTCCTATTACTCTTCAAGATAAGGTTCTTCCCCTCACAGATAGAACTAATCTCCCTCCTAAGGAAGATTGTCCACCTATACCTATGGATGTGACTTTACCTTCTCTTAAGGAGAACAACAATATTCTTCCTAAGGTTAGACCTATACCTCCTCCTCTTGATGGACCTGGTCTCCTTCCTACACCTAATATTCCTCCATTCTATGGCTTTGTTCCACCTCCTTCCTCTTATCGAGAGATGAGGCTTGCTTCTCCCATTGTGAAACCAAAAAAACCTCAACCTCAACCTTCCACTTTCAAGGAGAAAAACATTCCTACTTTTTCAAGTGTTCCTCCTTGTCCTCAGTATTCCAATAAGACTTGACGGAATCGTTGTGTGAGAGAATGCAAACAAAGACGTCGTGTTTGATCTCGTGAAGCTATCCCTCAAAATACTCAATCTCCTTAGACTCCATCAGCTGACTTGATTCCCTTTTCTCCTAAGAAAGATGTTCAACCTACATCTCCTAATCATAAGTAGCACAAACCATGTGATGGTTTTACACCTATTTGTGTTCTAGCTCCTCTTTCTCTACACTTTGATGAAGAAATGGGTGAAAATTTTATTTATAATGGAAATACAAATCCTAATACTTCAGATAGTGAGTAGGAGTATGTTGATGTGGACAAGTATTTATCAGATGAATTTTCACAAACCCTAATCCTAGCTCCTAGAATCAAACAAAGTGACTTACCACTTGAGCATAGTCCCTGTTTGGATGTTGTGATCTAGCTCCATCTGTTGTGCTCGATGTCGTTCCTCTGGCATGTTTCTCGCCTTCCTGAAATAGTGATTTACAAGATTGGGTGGCAGATGTTGTGCTAGATTAGCAATATTGGCACTGCAAATATTCCCCCTATCCTTTCTTTCTCTATTGTAACCATTCTTATTTATGTATCCATGTTCTTCTATTCTTCCCTTAATGTCTACTTGGAGACGATGCAAAGCATTGAGATCTTTTCTTTGTCTCTTTCATGTTGACTCAAAAGATATCCTCTCTTCCCTTTCTTCTAAGGCAGTGTCCTTCTTTGGGGAATGATGATTATTATATGCATATACATACATGATATAGATGAGTTATCATATAGCACACTGACCCTGAGGAAAGCGACAATACCTCATGTTTTGTGTTCATTATCCTTGAGTTTATTCCTCGATCGGGGGCTAAATCCTTGCGATAATGTGCTCCCTCCTTCTCTCTCTCTTGGGTGTATCCCGACTTAAAGAAATCGTTCCCGATAAGGCATGCGCGATCGCTTTAACGTGGGGGCATACACTCCCCACATAGTTTCCTTCTTGTGATACTTAGAATTAATGAGTGAACCTTTTCTTTCTTTCTAATCTTTGGTATCCTTGCTTTCATGACTCATAGTGAAGTGAACTTTTCTACTTGCAGTCGTGGTTCTCCCCTTCTCGATATTCCCTTTTACTTTGTCAATCAAAGTCGTAACATCCTAAGTCCACTAGGGGCTTGGTGCATCTTGCCTCCTTGACATGGAAAAAGTTTTTCAATCTTGTTTCCTTGAACTTTACCGCTAGCATTGGTGCCCGCTTATACTCCTACTAAAGTGGGGGCTAAATGTAGTGTCATAAACTTGTGACCCTACAAATTTTTGATTGCATTAGGGTCCTCATGAACGCAAGATTGAATCCATTAGCCTGATCCGAGAGGGGAGATTGCTCAGCCCTGATAACAGCTTCTTTCTCAGCTCATTTTGGTTTTATTTAGATTATTGATTAGTCATCCCAAACATGTGTCCTTTCTTTATTGGACTTGTTTTTATTTTGAAAGGTTGTGTTTGTTAATGCAATATTATTTTATGGATTATGCAAATAGATATAAACATAAATTTTAGCTTAGTTAGGTGTCCCACTTATGGATATTTAACTCACCATCCCTTAAAATTTTGGGGGAAGATAACTAACCTCCACTCCCTATTAGTGGGAGGGGAGTCGACTTCTGAGTGTATTTTCATCATTCTGGCTAGATTTTCTTTCCTTCTTCCTATATGTGCATCTCATTCTTGAATTGATTCAAATGTTTATTTATCCAATTTTATGTTCTCTTTTACATTGAATTATTTATTTTCAATATGGTAGGTAGGACATGCATTTCTTTACCTTATGTAGCTCAATTTGATACTAGCATATAAGTGGAGTTTCTAACAAATTCTACATGGTATCTAAGGTAGATCTATAATTAATTTTTTTTTATTATTTTTATGGGTTATCTTTTTTGAAAATATTGGTGAATGTGTATTAGTAGAGGTTGTGGATCTTCTAGTGAGGGAAAAGAGGTTGCAAATTTTTTTGGTGTATTTGCATGTATGTAATATCTAAGAGGTTGATCTTTTAATGGTACCATCTTTCACTAAAATATTTGAAGACCATGATTTAGATCTTTATTTATAGGGTGAACTCACAATGTTGGTTTCCACTTTTTCGTACATCTCGAGTTTTGGTGAAATGATACATTTTTAAAAAAATATAACGATTTAAGCTTTAAGAGGTCCTGTTTGAAGTAATTAATTGAAGAGAGTTAGATCAAAGTCTCTTAGATCAAAATTTCTTGGATAGAACCTCTCTACTTCTAAATCATACTTGCAATAGAGGCTCCTTTCCATCTGTAAAATGCTGATAAAAAACCAATTTTACATTACCTTTTGGGGGCTCAAATGAATTCCTTTGGAAGTTTATTTTTTAAGTATTTAGCCATTATTATAATCTTTCCAAATAGTATAATTTTTAATATATTTAATTTCATTAATATAGTTTTATTTTATTTCATTAATATCAATTGGATATATGTCAAAATTACAGTTAACTCGACTTCAAATCTTAATAAAATATGAAATATTGAAGATAATGTTACAAAACCAATTGTAAACACAAGATATGGGTGTTTAAAAAACCAAATTCAAAAGAATCACGTTCATATCTTTTATAGGAAAAAAGTTGCACTATACAAAGTGAGTGTCACTCTTTAAAAATATTGTTTTTTGAAAAAAAGGTTAGTTTTCGAGGGAGATAGAATAATGGAAGAAAATGGATTTCAAATATTATTAAAAAGTAATTTCTACAATCTGCATACTAAATCACACAAATCACTAGTTCACATCATCTACAAATTCCTTACGTTTTAGAAGTAATAGGTGTTTGAATCTAAAGTTTTTTTCTAAAAATGAATATTGTAGTGTCAAAGTTGGCAAAATAGTGTAACCCACTATTGTGGGTTCACCATTTATAAACATTCCTTTTATTTTTATTAAGCCATGTAATATCTATTTTAGGTGGCATTTTTTTCATCTCTATTTGCTAATGTAATCCTTTTTTGATATTTAGAACCTAGTGTATAGATCTCTCTTGAATACTAGAGAAAAACAACATCAAAGGTGTGAAAATCTTTGTTCAATCATTTATTGTAGACCCATGGACCAATACTTTTTGTTCAAAGGTATAGAAATCAATAGTAGGGCACATGAATCAAAAATAGTCATAAAAAATCAATATATTATGAGAATCAATATCCTTAATAATTTTAAGAATAGCACATTGTCAAATTAAAACCAATATTTTAATCATTGGTCTCATGGTAGGGTCACATGAGGGAGAAAACCTTTTGATCTTATTAATTAGGGATTAAATTCACCCCACTTTTTGTTTGGCTATAAAATTTATTTTTGAAGGTATGTAAATTACTGTTTTCAAAAATATTAAGTATAATTTAGGCAACATAGGGAAATTTTTTAAATTGTCATAACTTTTGATTGGCAACTTGAAATTGAGCGCCATTTTTTTGAAAGTTGATTTTCTCGTATGCTTGATCTATTAGGAACATTACCTCTCTAAAATTAAAAAGTCAATTTTTTTGTTCCTTAGGATTTATCTAAGCAATAAACATATAAATTGCAAAATTTTGGGGTGATACAATATTGAATATGGGGGACATTGTATGTTATCTTGAACACTTCCTACTTTCCTTCCATTTAATAATTTTTTTGTTTTTCTTGTAATAATTTAATTTCTAGCATGGATTCAACTGAATTCAACACATTAATAATACCATTTAGCTATCATAATTGGAAACTAAAAGTACAACTTGTGCTAAAGAAAAAAGTGTTGTATAGGATTACAATGGGCACTGAGAAAGAACATACTAGTGGGGAAGAGAAATAAATTTTTTTTAGTAAATGTGACCAAGCCTTTGGATTCGTGTGTCTTATTATATCTCATAAACTCCTCTTTCAAGTAGAATCCTTGATTCAACCCAATGAAGTGCATATTATTCTAGAGAAATTCTTCTAGAAAGAGAATGAAATGAAAGGTTACAAGTTATAGAATAATCTCATAGGTTTTCTCTCTAATTCCTTTGACACCATAGAGGACTTCACCAAATTTAAGTAATGAAGGTTACTATTAAAATAATATGGAATAAAGAAAAATGAGAATTAGTTAGTTCTTTCTATTCTATACCATGTTTGCTTTTGGCTTCAACTCCATCTAAAGGGCTCTGGGGAAAGTTTGAAAGATACATTCTCTAGATAAATTAATTGTAATCTTGAATACAGAGTAATATAACTTAATACAAATGACCACATTGAATTCTAGGAAACTATAAGTACTCATTACTAGGAATGTGACATAACAAGATTCATATAACAAATAGGAGAAGCAAAAACAAATTAAAGGATGAAGAGATCAAGAAAGAATAAAAAATTATGATACTACAAAAAAAAATCAAAACTTCTTCTCAACAAGGGAAACATAAGAAAGAAAAAGTGGAATTTTTTTATTAGAAGAAAATTTTGCATGAAGAGCACAAACATTTGAAGAAGTAGATTGATCACCCCAAACACCTTCTTAAGAAGAATAGTATAAGGGTCCCTAAATATATCAAATAATCCTCATCAACTCAAGAATATACCAAGACAAAGAAACTATATAAAGCTAAAACTAAGAAAAAGGCTCTAGTTAATACTGAATCGTCATCAAATTCATCTTGGATCATTGAATTAGGTTCCTAACATCACATGGGAACTTCCCATGTTGTGTTTACTTCCTAAGAGACTCATACTATGTATGTCATCACTTTTGGTAATGAAACTTCAATACTAGATATAGGGAGAGGGTTTGTTATAGATAAAGGTAGAATATACACTTTTTTTTTTCATGTTCTTTTTTAATGGAAAGCATATAAAGATGGGAGATGAAAAAATTCCTATACAAATTTATTATCCCATATAATACATGAAATGGGGGAACTATAAAATCCTTATATTATGGGTTAGAAGTGGTTGAGCCTAGAGTTAAAATACTGAACTAGAATAAGGCCATGTTATAACAAACTCTTACTTGTAAGAAGAAAAGAAATCTCTCTCTCTCTCTCTCTCTCTCTCTCTCTCAACCTACTTATATAACTTACTCTTCCTCATCCTCACATTAAATACATAAACTAAACATTTGAGTAGACATGGTATTTACATATATACATTTACATACACTTAATTATATTTTATGCGGGTAAGTGCACAAAGGTCGGGGACCAAAAAAGTGACAAAATTTCTTTTGGCCTCCATCAAACATTATGGTGCACACAAAATAAGGCACATGCCAAATATGGCACACGCCTTATTTGGCATGCACCAAATAGCTATAACAATATTATTTTATTTTAAATGGACATTCAAACTTCATTTTTCTATAAACCCCACATTTTGAGCTCTGATTTTGTCTTTCTAGGCTGTGCATGCAAAATAAAAATATTGTTTTCGCTTCTAGATTTGTTAGATCTTCATCAACATGATTATATGTTTGCGGTAAGTAATTGTTCTATTATATGTCATTCTACAATTCATTTGTTATATTTATTATACATTGATGTCTATACTTATGATTGTATCAGTTGGAGCTACAAAGAATTCTATATAGGAGGTCTAGTGAACACATTCGAAAGAGGCCATCATCACATACATATCCATCCTCGTGATAGTCGAAGGTAGCTTGTGATCTATTTCCTTATGATAGTGGGAAATCAGTAGACTAGAGGCCTTTGTTGTATGCCTATGTGTAATTTTTGAGGATATATTTTGTATTTTGTATATGTGACATATATGTCCATATGGTTACTTGTTCCCTTGCATCATTGTATTGGATATATATGTTATACTCTTATTGAAATTGACCATTGTGTGACTTTATGACCTTTTTTAGTTGATGCAAATCATATTGCAACTATTATACATAATCACAAAAATATATTTGATTGTTGAAATGAATATTCTCTAATTATATCAACATTTTTCTATGTGAGATATTATATATTCAATCGGTTTTGTCTACAATTGTTATTACATTCCTAATTGAACTCAATTTTTTTTCACAATTCAACTTCATAATTTGGTAGCTAGTAAATATTTATAGTTTAATGCCTAAAATTTCAATTTTGTCATAGTTCATGGAGACAAATAGTAGTACCATTATCATAGTTACTTTTTTTGTTTCCCTATCTAGTCTTTTGAATGTACTTGCAGTTAGTTTATTAGTGTTAGACTAAGTTATAAAGTTTGATTTTGCAGTATTTAACAGATATGCTTAAGAAACAAATGACTCTTTTAATTGAAAAAAAATTCTTTCTTTCTAGTACAAGCAGGATTTCAACTCTTACATTAAATTTGGACCCTCTAAACTACATTCAAAATTAAAATTACTTTTATTTTATACCCACTTACTCAAAAAACATGTCACCACTTTCACCTTATATTATTAAAAAATATCACTAATTTCACCTTATATTACTAAAATGTATCATCACTTTCACATTACCATCCCAGAAATAAAGATTGAAAACACAGTTCAAGAAGGTGCCTTTCATTTGAACAATACAATATAAATTTTGTTTCATTCCAACATGACACGAAATACCTTACAAAATTTCTCCTAAAGTAATTAAAAAGCAGACTAATTGTTGATGCTTATAGGGTTACAAAGAAGAATGTCAGGTCTCATACTTATCCCACACATGTAGATTGTGTTTTTATGAACTCGAGTGGTTGAATGAGCTATTTATATTAGAAGAGTGTTTAGAAATGTCATATTTGTCTATTTCCACTTTCATTATCAAACTTGTGGTTTGATCACTCCATTTGATATCTATTGTCCTAAAATGAAGACTAATTTGTTTACAAACAACATTTTTTTATATATTTCATAAAAATTAACTCTATTTGATTGTCACATATGTTTAATAAGGGGCATGACACAAATGCGTAGGTTCAGATGGATCGTATGCACATTCCATGGACTCCAAGATATGCAACGTGAAAGTTTGACAATTTTTTATACTTTGAGCACTCAAGGGAAAGCGTTTCTACGGCGTGGCTCGTAAGGATCGAGCATGTTGTCGTGCTAAAAAAGGGGCATAAGTAGCGTAAAATATACCACTAGGATGCACTTGTCAAAGTTTGATAGTTTTTCGCACTTTGATGAGCACTCAAGGGAAAGTGTTACTAGGGTGTGTCTCGGAAGGATCGGTTGACTTGATGAGAAAAAAAGGGGCATGGCCAGCATAAATGGAGCCACTGAGACAAGTTTGAGCTAACAGTTCATGTTGAAGATGAGCAGACTGAAAGTTAGGGTTTGTTGTCACATTTTAATGAATGCGTATGAAACTTTTTACTGCAAGCGAAAAAGAGGCGGCATAGGAAAATGGAATTGAGTAATAGAAAAATGAGATAGGTTTTTGTAGTCAACCATGACACAACCCTATAGGTTTAGATGACTCATTTGCATGTGTCAGGAGCTCCAAGAGACGAAACATCAAATTTTGATAGTTTTGCACATTTTGAGCACTCAACGGAAAGGGTCACTACGGTGTGTCTTGCAATGATTAAGTGACTTGGCAAAAAAAATAGGGGCATGGATACCATCACCTCGGCCATCAATAGAAGTTGGATTTGATTGTTCATGCCCAAGATGAGTGGATAAAAAGTTAGGGTATGTGGTCGTCTTTCATTGAATGCATTTGACACTTTTTGTTGCAAACAAAAAAGTGGTGGCATAGAAAAATATAATTGAGTAATCCAAAATTGAGATAGGTTTTTTTAAGTGGTCACGACATGACCTCATAGGTTTAGAGGACTCATTGAAAGGTGCCACAGGCTCCAAGATATGCAACGCCAAACTTTGACAATTATTTAAACTTTGAGCACTCAGGGGAAAGCGTCGCTACGGTGTGGCTTGAAAGGATGGAGCAAGTTGGCAAGTGAAACCAGGGAATGGCTAGCATAAACCCGACCACCCAGATGCTCTCGCGCTAATGGTTCATACCCAAGATGAGTGTATCAAAAGTTAGGGTATATTATCGCCTTTCATTGAATGCATTTTACACTTTTTGTTGCAGGTGAAAAAGTGACGCCATAGGAGAATGGAATTGAGTGAGCCAAAACAAAGAGAGGGTTTTTTAACTGGTCATGACATAACCCCGTGATTTCAGATGACCCATTCGTAGGTTCCACAGGCTCTAAGATATGCAATGTCAAACTTTGATAATTTTGCACACTTTTAGCACTAAAGGGAAATTATCACTACAGTGTGGCTCAAAAGGATCGTCGAGTTGGCGAGCCAAACAAGGGCATGTATAGCATAAAACAAGACACTTGGATGCGTTCACACCAATGATTTGTTCTCAAGAATTGCATTTCGAAAGTTAGGGTATATTGTATCCTTTACTTGAATGCATTTTACACTTTTTGTTGCAAGCGAAAAAGTGATGCCATAGAAAAATGGAATAGTGAGCCAAAAATGTCAAAGGTTTTTGTACATGGTTGTGACACAATTTTGTGGGTTCAGGCGGCTTGTTTTCAAGTTATAAGGGCTCAAAGATACGAAATTTCAAAGTTTGACAGTTTTGCATACTTTGAGCACTCAAGGGGAAGCGTTGCTACGGTGTGGCTCTGAAGGATCGGGCAAGTTGGCGAGTGAAACAAGGGCATGGCTATAGTAAACCCAGCCACCTGGACGTTCTCTTTCTGATGGTTTGTGCCCAGGATGACCAGATTGAAAGTTAGGGTATGTTAGCGCCTTTCATTGAAAGTTAGGGTGTATTGTCACCTTTCATTTAATCCATTTTACACTTTTTGTTGCAGGGAATAAAGTGATGCCATAGGAAAATGGAATTGAGTGAACTAAAACTCAGATATTTTTTTGTAAGTGGCTATGTCATGACCTCGTGGGTTCATATGTCTCATTCGTAGGTGTCATGGGCTTTGATATACACAACGTCAAAGTTTCACAGTTTTGCCTACCCAATCAGCATCAGTATAAACTTTTAGATCAAAATCATTTCTCTTTTGATATACTAAGCCATAATCTCCACTGCCTCTCAGGTATCTGAAAATTCTCTTGATTGTTGTCATATGGGTTTCTTTGGGATCTGCAGAGAATCTTGCAACAATACCTACTGCATGTGCTATATCCGGTCTACTGTGCACAAAATATTGTAACTTTCCAATCATGGATCGGTAAAGTGTCTCATCAACAGATGCAGATTCATCATTCTTTGATAGCTTACAGCTAGTAGTCATAGGAGTATTTACTGGTTTTGAATCCTCCATTCCAAATTTCTTCAAGATTTCTTTTATGTATCAAAGTACCCATTGGCCCTTTATACATAATTGTGAAGGTTAAGGATATCCCTTGCCATGGTGCCCTAATTGATCCCTCTTGCATGGTTAATGTCATAACTGAAGAGTATCTTTTCACTTTACGATTGCATAAACCACTATATATGATGTTTCTAATGTGGTTGTGAAGTTATTTGATTGCTTATCTTGTCCTACCATTGGCTCTATTACCCTTCATGTTGAAGTTTATACTAAATACATACATGTTGACTTTGTTACCATACCTTCTTCTGAGAAGTTCCGTTTGAAGATGGGTTATCCTTGGCTATCTTACATGAAGGATATTGCTTCTCCAATCCACAAGTTTCTAAAATTTCCTCACAATGCAGAAATCATAATCATGAACCATAGCTTATTTCGTTCATCTGAAAGAAGCCTCGTTGTTCCTATTGATTTCTTTTGGCCTGAACAATTTCAATCTCTTCCATCAAGGAGGGATGCTCTTTTTCAACCTTATCAAAAATGGAAGAACGATATGATTTTATCCTTAAGTCAACCTAGATCCCCAACACTTGACATTCCTATTACTCTTCAAGATAAGGTTCTTCCCCTCACAGACAGAACTAATCTCCCTCCTAAGGAAGATTGTCCACCTATACCTATGGATGTGACTTTACCTTCTCTTAAGGAGAACAACAATATTCTTCCTAAGGTTAGACCTATACCTCCTCCTCTTGATGGACCTGGTCTCCTTCCTACACCTAATATTCCTCCTTTCTATGGCTTTGTTCCACCTCCTTCCTCTTATCGAGAGATGAGGCTTGCTTCTCCCATTATGAAACCAAAAAAACCTCAACCTCAACCTTCCACTTTCAAGGAGAGAAACGTTCCTACTTTTACAAGTGTTCCTCCTCCTCCTCAGTATTCCAATAAGACTTGATGGAATCGTTGTGCGAGAGAATGCAAACAAAGACGTCGTGTTTGATCTCGTGAAGCTATCCCTCAAAATACTCAATCTCCTTAGACTCCATTAGCTGATTTGATTCCCTTTTCTCCTAAGAAAGATGTTCAACCTACATCTCCTAATCATAAGTAGCACAAACCATGTGATGGTTTTACACCTATTTGTGTTCTAGCTCCTCTTTCTCTACACTTTGATGAAGAAATGGGTGAGAATTTTATTTAAAATGGAAATACAAATCCTAATACTTCAGATAGTGAGTAGGAGTATGTTGATGTGGACAAGCATTTATCAGATGAATTTTCACAAACCCTAATCCTAGCTCCTCGAATCAAACAAAGTGACTTACCACTTGAGCATAGTCCTTGTTTGGATCTTGTGATCTAGCTCCATCTGTTGTGCTCGATGTCGTTCCTCTGGCATGTTTCTCGCCTTCCCGAAATAGTGATCAACAAGATTGGGTGGCAGATGTTGTGCTAGATTAGCAATATTGGCACTACAAATATTCCCCCTGTCCTTTCTTTCTCTATTGTAACCATTCTTATTTATGTACCCATGTTCTTCTATTATTCCCTTAATGTCTACTTGGAGACAATGCAAAGCATTGAGATCGTTTCTTTGTCTCTTTCATGTTGACTCAAAAGATATCCTCTCTTCCCTTTTTTCTAAGGTAGTGTCCTTCTTTGGGGAATGACGATTATTATATGCATATACATACATGATATAAATGAGTTATCATACAACACACTGACCCCGAGGAAAGTGACAATACCTCATGTTTTGTGTTCATTATCCTTGAGTTTATTCCTTGATTGGGGGCTAAATCCTTGCGATAATGTGCTCCCTCCTTCTCTCTCTCTTGGGTGTATCTCAACTTTAAGAAATCGTTCCCGATAAGGTACACGCGATCGCTTTAATGTGGGGGCATACACTCCGCTCATATTTTCCTTCTTGTGATACTTAGAATTAATTAGTGAACTTTTTCTTTCTTTCTAATCTTTGGTATCCTTGCTTTCATGACTCATAGTGAAGTGAACTTTTCTACTTGCAGTCATGGTTCTCCCCTTCTCGATATTCCCTTTTACTTTTTCAATCAAAGTCGTAACATCCTAAGTCCACTAGGGGCTTGGTGCATCTTGCCTCCTTGACATGGAAAAAGTTTTTCAATCTTGTTTCCTTGAACTTTACCGCTAGCATTGGTGTACGCTTATACTCCTACTAAAGTGGGGGCTAAATGTAGTGTCATAAACTTGTGACCCTACAAATTTTTGATTGCATTAGGGTCCTCATGCACACAAGATTGAATCCTTTAGCCTGATCGGAGAGGGGAGATCGCTCAGCCCTCATAACAGCTTCTTTCTTGGCCTCTTCATCACCCCGTCCACACTCTTCCCTGGAGGAAGGGGTAGGATAGGGGTGTGGCGCCACTCTCCCCCCTTGGATAGGGATGTGGCACCCTTGTCCTTGCCCTATTTTGGGGAAGGACCCTTCCTAGGGTTGCATTGTTGGTTGTGCATTGGACGGGAAACTACCCCGATGTCGGCCTGTGACAAAAATCAAATCCACTAACATGTATTTAAGGGGCACTCGTCCTCTCATTTTCATAAGTTGGATAGGTCGAAGCTGGATAGATTCAAGGTGCACAAGCGATCAAGCATTCTTTTCTATTATTGAGCATTTTAAAGTCTCCCTTCAAGGCTAGGTGTTGCATTCAAGTCAAGGATTCAACCATTGAAGAGGATATTGATTCCAACATTCAATTTCCACACAAGAATTTATATCAGCATTTCTATCACAACCTCCCTTGAGGTGATTTACAATTCAGTCTTTCATTTACAGCTACTTGCAATTACTTTCTTTCATTACCTCGTTAATTTCAAAACTGGGGTTTTACCTAAAGGCAAACCCCCAATCCAAACCCGTTTCCCTCTCTTTTATGCATGTAGGTTGTAGGGGTTTGATTTCTTTTATCTTGTACAAATGAACGTGGTGGGAGGATGAGAGCGTTGTGATGAAAATGGTGGTCATTTTGTGAATGTTGTCGACGTTTAGTTGAACTTATGAACATTTGAATTAGTCTTGATGGTTAGTTATATATCAATGTCAAAGTAGGAAAATATTAAATAGATGAATTGTTCGTAGAGATGACAAGACAATTGTAATATTCAGTTATTTATTCATTGATTTTACCATGGCTCTTACTCACCGTGTCACACAAGGATTTAAGAGCTGCCTTAGTTTATATAGGAGGCTATATAATTTTCAACTTGTATTTGATTAGGTCACTATATAGTCCATCTGGAATGTCCAATAGAAACCTGAAGAGTGGGTGTGTGTGAGAAGAGTCAAGACGTCTTTGCCAGTGTAATTTAGTTGAACAGAAGACCTTCACTATCACTTGACTTGCTATTATTCCCAACGCTGCCTTGCACCACATTGAAAAGAAACAAAGTTGACCTCAAAAGACGGTTAAAAAAAGAAGTAGTGGTCAACAATTGTGATCATCAACGATTTAGTCATGGCCACTCCTTTGTTAGTCTATATATGAGACACCGATTAGAAAATCCTTTAAAAAGTAAACGTGAAAGTTGCTGGCATTCCATACAGCTCCGAGTGCATTTAATATTTCCGTCCCTTTCTGATATTTCTTTCTAACCTCCATTTATTTCGGTCAAAGCAGTGGCGACTCTTTCAATGCATGTGCTTGACTTAGCTCTATACTATCACAAAGTTACTTTGTTATCTGGATTAAACCTTTCAACTATGAGGGACCCCCACCTTCCTAGTTGAAAAAAAAATTTAAAATTAGGGATTTTTTTAAAGAGCTTATATGTTAATCAAAATATGAAACATAGACATTTGTTTATTTCTTTAAAATGTTATATGGTTTTTAAGAGAGTCAAGTATTGTAATTATGCATTTGTTACAAGGCTTCAGGTTGTTATTAGCATTATTATTTTCTTAAATAGGTTCAAAATTCACTAATCTATAGAGTGTTACTCCTTTAAACAATTTCTAGTGCATGAGGATGGCTTCACTCGCAAAGTGATTTAAGAAATTTGTTACCAAATTCCTTCAACAAATATTCATTGAATTACCATTAGATGTAGTTCTTCCCATAAAAATGTCACAGAGGCCCTCTAGTCACTCTATCTGAGGACGCACATGCGTTTCTAAGACGAAAACACGGTGCACCGACATCTTGTATGAACAGAGTCAAAGAGTTCGTACAAAGAGCAAACTGTGATGGGAAATGTGCCCAAATAACAGAAACTAAGAAATATTGATATGATAACAAAATATGATTATTATTGAAATAATAAAAAGAAAAAAAGGAAGAAATGTAGTCTCACGGTCTGGCCACGCTTGAAGTCTTGACCAATCTCCCCAAAGCTACTCGGCAACCAGCACACAAGAGGAACAAGGACGAAAAGGTTGTGGTTGTGTTTTTAGAGGCCTGCCACAGCTAGACCCCCTCTTTGGTGTTTCCACCTCCATGGATAACCAAGATAGATAGATGAAAAGATAGTTAAGATTATAGATAAAAGATACAACAACAATATGTCAACGAATATTCTATGGAGATAACAAAAGATAGAGGAAGAAGAAGACTCCCCTTCCACATGCAAAGCAAGAAGCCTGTTGGATGATGAAGAAGAAGAAGTCGGTCTTCCTCAAAGAATGACAATGGCAGCAATATGTGAGAGCCAAGGACACAGTCAAAGAGAGCTTCGAAATGAGACAATGAACAAGTATGAATCCAATTTCATTCTAGGGAGAGAGCTAGAGAGGCAACTACACAGACCAAATGAGCTTCAAAAGCAAAGATTAACATGTTGGGATGAAAACGAAAGTCAATGATTGTG
This sequence comes from Cryptomeria japonica, assembly GCF_030272615.1. NCBI lineage: Eukaryota > Viridiplantae > Streptophyta > Pinopsida > Cupressales > Cupressaceae > Cryptomeria > Cryptomeria japonica. Next base: position 167,782 of record NW_026728946.1, read on the forward strand.
GAGAGGTGTTATAGGCATCTTCTAGGCATAGGTGTAATGCTCAAATGACCACATTCAAATTGGTAGATTCGTGAGATGCTAGTGCGACATGCGGACGTCTCCACAATGCGCTAGTTTCTATGAGTCAAATAGTCGACAGGGTTAGAAAGGGGCAAGGCGAAGGCTAATGGGTCAAGTGAGATGGACAAATGGACAAGGAGATGAAGAAGATCTCCAATCAGTATAAAGCGGAGGCTCTTATGTAGCATAGAATTACATGGGGTGCAATTTGCGACACTACATAACAATAAATATTTCAAGGCTGAGACAGCATAAGTAGCTCAAGGGTATTTTAAAAAATAGTAACAAGGTTTTAGGTAATGTAATACTAGATACAAATGAAATCAATCGTATTAGACAATTGAAGGACTATCTTACTAGGTAGGTTGATCCAAGCATAGTAACAACTCTTTAGGGACATCATTTAAGTACAAAGTCAAGAAAAACTAAGAGAGTTGGAGAATTAGTTCTCAATCAATCACAAATTAGGATGCTTCTAGAGTTACTAGGAACCCAAATTCACCTTTGAATTTGGGTTCCTAGTAACTCTAGAAGCATCCTAATTTGTGATTGATTGAGAACAAATAATTTTCGGAAGGGTTGATTGTAATGTCCCCTCTTCAAACTTAAACTCTGTCCAAACAAAGGTTAAATAATTCAGATAAAATATGGAATTACATTTAAATTTTATTTTTTATAATATCAAGGGGCATGAAGACTTAATAGAGGGAAAAGATATTCAAGAGGGATGAAGCAAGGACAATTCTCTTGACATTTTAGCAGTGTCAAGTTGCCTAGTGATTAGCAAGATGGATTTGGATTTCAAATAGTGGCGGCTGCAATATCTGGATCATTAGGAGAAGATGAAGAAAGAGGCAGAGCTTCTGTTTTATGAAACTCCATGTCATGGTTATTTTTAATGATGCTCTCCTTCTGGCATCTCCAATTTAATGAATATATTATAAAATTTTGCTGGAGGAGTCATATTTAAATTATATATATTTATATTTTGGGAAAATTATGTAAAAACTCTCTCTCTCAGTCGAAATGCACTATTCCTGATCGCTCCATTTGCTTCCATACGTTACATATTTTTTGACTTCCATACTGCATTTCCATGCATTTCTGATTGTCAATACGTGCTGCAGATGTAGAAAACGCCTCTCGGCATCATAATAATAAGAAATAATTAATAATTGCAAACAGAAATTAATTATAAGTCTTATAATTTCAAATTGCTTGCTAGAATTTTAATTTTTGTAAAAGTTTGCGTGACGAATCAGTTTTCAATGGAAGGGACGCAACCCTTCTCTCAAGACCTGCAATTGCTAATTATATAGATCCTCAATTTCTTTGTTGACAAGCATCCATCTATCTAACTTGTTGGTGAAGTGATTATAATTTGCAGACTTCCATTCTTGGCAGAACATTTTTTTCCAAAGAATTTTGGAGCGCAGTATCACATTTAGGTATGTGTTTCAAAATTCCATCAATTGTGGCTTCATATATACAATCAAAATTATAAAAATTATATAGGTAACATTTTACTACATGTTAAATGTAACACAGACAACTTCTCGACAAGTAGCTGTTGAAATTTTGTGCAATATTTACAATTAAAATATTAGTCGATAATTGTTTACAAACTCTATTAATTCATATCATTTGTCTTGAAAATCACAAGTGCTTTGATTGGGTTTGTAGGAGTTAGAGAAATATGACCAGGGGAAAGGGAATGAAGTCAAAGAGCAGTAACAAGCAGGTAAAATCTCAACTTTCGAGCAAATTAAACAAGTGCAAAAGTTAACATGGTAACTAATAAAGGCGATTGTACAACAAATTTGCAGGGTTTTAGCCAACACACACCGATAACAGTAAATGCAAAAGATGGCACAGAAGCGAGCAAAAGTGATGAGGTGACAAATTTGAAAAGACTGAATGAACATTTACTGACTACAATTACCAATGATAGAAAAGAAATAGACGGGTTGAAAAACAAATTGAGATTGTGTGATGATGCCAATAACAAATTGCTTGAAACGGTGACGTCAGATAAAAACAAGTGGATTTCTTGTGAAAAGGATATGAAAGGTACAATTTCAGAGTTAGAATATAAGCTCAAAGAAGCCAGAAATTTGAGTGAGAATCATGAAATGTTGTTCAGTCAATTGGGACGAGAAAAAAGTCTGTTGGAAAATAGGTTGAAAGAAAGTAGTGATGTAATTCAGGAATTACAAGGGCTTAAAAGTGAGCTTGATCAAACAAAACAATTGAGTGAGAATCTTGGAAAATTGTGTGCTCAATTAGGGCAGGAAAAAAATGAGCTGGAAAATAATTTGAAAAAATCCAATGATGTGATTAAGGAATTACAAAATAAAGTGACCGAGGATAGGAGCTTGTGGGATGCTTCCAAAACAAAATTGGAAGGAACAATTGTGGAGGTAGAAAATAAGCTTGATTCTGTGGTGCAGGAAAGAAATGTATTGAGTCAGAAACATAAGGACTTATGCGGTAGCTACAGAAATGAAAAAAAAGGGTGGAAAAAATGCAATGGTGGTGCTAATATGAAATTAAAAGCAAAGATGACTGAGAATCAGGGATTGTGGGATTCATATAGGGTGAATTTGGAAGGAAAAGTCGCGGAGCTGCAGAATGAGATGACAAATTCGAAAAGCCTGAATGAACGTTTACTGACTACAATTACCAATGATAGAAAAGAAATAGATGGGTTGAAAAACAAATTGATAATGTGTGATGATGCCAATAACAAATTGCTTGAAACAATCACTTCAGATAAAAACAAGTGGACTTCTTATGAGAAAAAGATGAAAAGTACAATTTCAGAGTTAGGGCAGGGAAAAAACGAGCTGGAAAATGATTTGAAAAAATCCAATGATGTGATTAGGGAGTTACAAGATAAAATGACTGAAGATAGGAGCTTGTGGGATGCTTCCAAGACAAAACTGGAAGCGACAATTGTGGAGGTACAAACTAAGCTTGACACTGTAGTGAAGGAAAGAAATGAATTGAGCCAGAAACATGAGGACTTGTACACTAGCTACAGAAATGACAAAAATGAATTGAAAAAATGCAATGATGGTGCTATGAAATTAAAAGCAAAGATGGCTGAGGATAAGGGATTGTGGGATTCATGTAGGGCGAATTTGAAAGGAAAAGTTGCACGGCTGCAAAATGAGATCCTTGACGAAAGAAAATCTAGCCAGAAACACCAAGAATTGTTGACTAAATTGAGGCAAGAAAAAATTGAGATGGAAAATAAGTTCATAAAAATCAATGATACTACTAAGAAATTGAATGCAAAGATTACTGAAGATAAGCTGTTGTGGGATTCTTGTCAGGAGAAGTTGGAAAAACAGGTTTCAGAGCTACAAAATGAGCTTAATGAAGCAAGGGTATTCAGCCAAGGACGTGAAGAACTGTGCAGTGAGCTGAGACGAGCAAAAACTGATTTGGAAGAAAAAGTTTTACAGCTCGAAGGTGATCTTAATGAAGCAAGAATTTTGATTAAGAAACATGAAGAATTGCGCTCTGAATTAATGAAAGAAAAGAACGAAATGCAAAATAAGGTAACAGAATGCAATGATGAGACTGAAGAATTGAAGGCAAAATTGGCTGAACGTGGGTTCTTGTGGGATTCTTCTAAGACAGAGTTGGAAGCCACTGTTGCAGGGCTGCAAAATGAGCTCAAAGAAACAAGATTGTTGAGCCTGAAACATGAAGAAGCATGCATTCAACTAAGGCATGAGAAAACAAAATTGGAAGACGAGTTGAAAGACTTGGATGATACGAATGAGGAATTACATGCCAAAATGACTGAAAACGGTTGGCTTTGGGATACTTGTAAGGCGAATTTAGAAGGTACAGTAATAAAGCTGCAGAAAAAGCTTAATGAAACAAAGATTCTGGCCCACAATAATCAAGTCTTATACAATGAAATAAGTAGAGAAAAAAGTGAGATGGAAACTAATTTTCATCAATCCATCAATGAAGCTAAACAATTAAAGGATAAAATAGCTGAAGAAGGGCACTTGTGGGATATATCTAAGCGAGAATTTGAAGTTACATTTGCAAAACTGCAAAATGAGCTTAATGAAGCGAGAATGTTAAGCCAGAAGCATGAAGATTCGTGGTCTCAGTCAGAACAGGAAAAAACTGAGTTGGAAAATAATTTTAATCAATCTATTAATGAAATTCAGCAATTAAAGGAAAAATTGGCTGAAGATAGGCACAAGTGGGATAGTTATAAGAGAGAATTTGAAATTACAATTGCAAAACTGCAAAATGAGCTCAACGAAGCGAGGATGCTAAGCCAGAAGCATGAAGATTTGTGGTCTCAATCAGAACAAGAAAAAAATGATTTGGAAAAGACTCTTATAGGGCTACAAAATGAAGTTGATGAAACAAAGATTTTGACAGTGAAAGACCAAGAGCTGTGTAAGGTGCTCAGAGAAGAAAACAATCGGATAGGAAATAAGTTGAAACAATGCAATGACAGTATTGGGAAATTAAATACAAAAGTTAAAGAAGACCAGCTATTGTGGGTTTGTAATAAGGAGGATTTGGAAAGCAGAGTTGCAGTTGTGCAGTATGAGAAAGAGACATTGATCCAGGAATATAAAGCTCTGTGGGCCCATTTAAGAGATGAAAAATATGAGTTGGAAGAAAAACTGAAAGAATGCAACGATAGGAATAAGGAATTGCATGCACAGATGAGAGAAGATTGCCGCTTGTGGGAAGCTTGTAAGGCAAAATTTGAAAACTCTGCTGCAAGGCTACAAAATAATTTTAATAAATCCATTAATGAAATTAAACAATTAAAGGAAAAATTGGCTGAAGATAAGCACATGTGGAATACTTCTAAGGGAGAATTTGAAGTTACAATTGCAAAACTGCAAAATGAGCTTAATGAAGCGAGAATGTTAAGCCATAAGCATGAGGATTTGTGCTCCCAATCAGAACATGAAAAATATGAGTTGGAAAAGACTTTTATACGGCTACAAAATAAGCTTGATGAAACAAACATTTTGAGAGAGAAAGACCAAGAATTGTGTAATGTGCTAAGAGAAGAGAATAATTGGTTAGGAAATAAGTTGAAAGACTGCAATGATAGGATTGCGGAATTAAATAAAAAAATTGAAGAAGACGAGAGGTTGTGGGTTACTAATAAGTCTGATTTGGAAAGAAAAGTTGCAGGTCTGCAGTCTGAGGAAGGGGTATTGAGCAAGGAATATAAACTTCTGTGGGCCCATTTAACAGATGAAAAAGATGAGTTGGAAAACAAACTGAGAGAATGCAAAGATAGGAATATGGAATTGCATGCACAGATGAGAGAAGATTGCCGCTTGTGGGAAGCTTGTAAGGCAAACTTCGAAGACTCTGTTGCAGGTTTACAAAATAAGCTCGATTTGATGACTAATGAAGGAATGATTTTGAGCCAAGAATATGTAGAACTGTGCATTGAATGCGAATTTTTGAAGGCACAGCTGGGAGATTATAATGATATACTAAGCTCTATGGAAGATGAAACAAGGAGTCTAATCTCTCTCTCAGAGAGCAATGCAAACACAGTGGAGGCCTTGCAAACTCAAGTGCGAATGATCACCCATGAACATACACATTTGAGCATGAAATATGAAGAACTTACAAATGAAAATGAATCTCAGAAATTGAAATTGGAAAATTATAATCATAGGCTTGATTCAGTGAAAAATGAGAGGAACTCACTTAGATCTACGTCAGAAAGTAGGGAGGAGGCTTTGCTCCAAGAAAATGGTTCATTGAAACAACAAGTCCATGAGCTTCAAAGCAAGTTGGGTATGTGGGCTAATGATTACAAACAAGTTCCCACTGATGATATGCTCGATTCAGAAACAGAGGAGAGGCAATTACTCACATCTCTATCAGAAACCAGTGATAAAGTGATGGAAGATCCGGTTATAGAGAACAGAACAGTGAAACGAGAAGCCCTTCAACTTTATCAAGAAAACCAACAATTACAAAAGGACATATCTAGTAAAAAGTCATTAATTCAAACAAAAGATGGAAATATTACAGAATTGAATGCAAAAAAGATTAAACTTAAGAATGCTGTCGAAGTGTTGGAAGAGATTGGAAGAAAAAATACCCAAGTACTGAAAGAATATGGAGGTATAAGGGAAGAGCAAGTGACGAGAAAGGAAAGTGAGGAGAAAAGGAAGGAGGGCAGTGGGAGGGTTTCACATCGAAACCAAACAGCCTTTATTGGTAATTTGATGTCTTGCATTCTTCTAGATATTGAGAAGTCTGACGTAAGCAGATGCTTGTCAACTGCCACAAAAAATATCATTCTTCCTTCTGATGCACTACTTTGTGGATGTCCTTATGGCTGGTTTGGTGGGATAGTATAAGTAGCCACCCTTTCTCCAAATTCTGTGAGAAATGTAATACTCTGGACGGGCAATGCCTCCAATTATTGAATTCATTTGGGCATTTTTTTAATTCTGATTGATGTATACTCAAACAATTCCTTCACTGCATTAAATTGTACTACTCTAAAATTCATTTTATAATTCATTTTTGAGATATCATATTTATTTATTATGGATGGACAATTTTTAAATTCTCATTGATGTATACTCTAATAAATGTTCCTGTAGTGTGCAAATTGACAAAGATATACATATAACACGAAACCACTTTCAGATAATTTAAAGTTCTAAATCTAATATAAAATCTTATATATTCATTGTCCTCGGTCAATTTTATAATCATAAATTTGATAAGAGAGATTAGATTTTCACGGTCTATAGAAATTATTGGTTTATTTCCAAATTCCAATATGTCCAACTTCAAAATTTAAAATGATCCATGATGAGCTAACTTAATTGAGAAATCTCTAAAATTATATTGTAGGGTTTTGAATAATAAGACAACCTCTAATCCATTATTATTATATCAATGAGACCATAATCTTGTAGGAAAGCTATAATGTCCTTGCCTCATTGTAATGGCATAGAATCAACTTGACATTAACATATGCATTATGTACAGATGTTATACAATTGTTTTATATATCTTTAATAATCTTTTTTAAATAATTATATCAAATTCTAAAAATTTAATCAAAAGATAAAATCGTCACTTTGTAATGTCTCAAGGGGCCTCCAAAACAAATAATTTTCTAGAGGTGTTGAAACCAAATTGAGATCAATTCTAAACATGATTATAAATGTATTAGTTTATCGAATTCCCTCATAGATAGGAGACTAATATATGCTTTTAACTATTATATATCTCACCGTTATATTAGTGCCCTAGATTCTTAAGTGAGTGGTATTGGCCTATTGAAATAGTCATGCATTGCTCAAATTCATTTTATGTCAACATATTTGAGCTCCATTTATAATTCATTATGACAAATATTGTACTTTAAATTTATATTTGCATTAAAAAAAGTTAGACCGAACAAAAAAATGAATAGTGTTGTTTAGAATACCTTCAGTAGTTTACTAGTTGATTATTGTCTTCTAAATATTAAACCCTTTGGAACATTTATAATATGTTATGTTTTCAATAAAAAAACTATTCATCCTTTAAAGTTTACCATAACTATGAAATGGGAGTGGTTGAACCAAGTGATTTGAGTTAGATAAGTATTAAAATAGTTGATGTTGAAAAAATCAAAATATTATATATGAATTCCACGCTAATTGGATTATATTTAATTTGCTATGTTAATTCAGTATTTTAAAGATCTCACTAAATTACCACATATTTTGTATATTGGTTATTAAATTCTATTTTGATATATGCTATAATATTTTTCTTTCAATATTAATAACAAAATCACTATAAATAATTAAATAGCTTAAAAAGAAAAAAGCCCTACATTTTAGTAATAGAACTTATTCTAGAAACGTCATTATTATCTTTTTTACTCATTTACTTTATAAAATCATAATTAGCATGCTGAAGAATAAAACAAATATAATAATAATTGATAAATAAAATGTACACCAACAAAATATAACACTTAAACTAGATATTTAAATATGACAAGATAGATATCTCAGACATGTTCTACCTAGATTAGAATCAAATACATTATCATTACTTCAATCTTGTAGTATAAGTTATATTTTTTAATTTTTTCCTAAGGCTATATAAGCCTTTAAAAAATCTTCTATGATAGCCTTCTTTTTTGTGGCTTCCAATTATGGAATCATTTGTTAAATTTTTTTCTTCAATTATATTGAAATAAAGGAGAGGTTAAAATTTATTCAAAGCTAAAGAATAACAAAGCAAGGGCGTCAAACAGCCCTAGGCCGCCTATAATAAGTTTCTAATTTATTTTGTCATCTTCATAACTTGTAATTAATAGATGGATTGCTAGCATTTTTACTCAATCTATAGTAAAAAATTATTTAAAATGTAATCTCCTAGACCCAAATTTTTTTATACTAAACTTTGTACATATATATGACCTTTAAAAATTTATCACTCCTAATTCCACTCTTTATAGTTCTTAATTAATTTTTTATTTTGGTTTTATTTAGATTATTGATTAGTCATCCCAAACATGTGTCCTTTCATTATTGGACTTGTTTTTATTTTGAAAGGTTGTGTTTGTTAATGCAATATTATTTTATGGATTATGCAAATAGATATAAACATAAATTTTAGCTTAGTTAGGTGTCCCACTTATGGATATTTAACTCACCATCCCTTAAAATTTTGGGGGAAGATAACTAACCTCCACTCCCTATTAGTGGGAGGGGAGTCGACTTCTGAGTGTATTTTCATCATTCTGGCTAGATTTTCTTTCCTTCTTCCTATATGTGCATCTCATTCTTGAATTAATTCAAATGTTTATTTATCCAATTTTATGTTCTCTTTTACATTGAATTATTTATTTTCAATATGGTAGGTAGGACATGCATTTCTTTACCTTATGTAGCTCAATTTGATACTAGCATATAAGTGGAGTTTCTAACAAATTATACATAGTATCTAAGGTAGATCTATAATTAATTATTTGTTTATTATTTTTATGGGTTATTTTTTTGGAAAATATTGGTGAATGTGTATTAGTAGAGGCTGTGGATCTTCTAGTGAGGGAAAAGAGGTTGCAAATTTTTTTTGGTGTATTTGCATGTATGTAATATCTAAGAGGTTGATCTTTTAGTGGTGCCATCTTTCACTAAAATATTTGAAGACCATGATTTAGATCTTTATTTATAGGGTGAACTCACAATGTTGGTTTCCACTTTTCCGTACATCTCGAGTTTTGGTGAAATGATACATTTTTAAAAAAATATAACGATTTAAGCTTTAAGAGGTCTTGTTTGAAGTACTTAATTGAAGAGAGTTAGATCAAAGTCTCTTAGATCAAAATTTCTTGGATAGAACCTCTCTACTTCTAAATCATACTTGCAATAGAGTCTCCTTTCCATCTGTAAAATGCTGATAAAAAACCAATTTTACATTACCTTTTGGGGGGTCAAATGAATTTATTTAGAAGATTATTTTTTAAGAATTTAGCCATTATTATAATCTTTCCAAATAGTATAATTTTTAATATATTTAATTTCATTAATATAGTTTTATTTTATTTCATTAATATCAAATGGATATATGTCAAAATTACAGTTAACTCGAATTCAAATCTTAATAAAATATGAAATATTGAAGATAATGTTACAAAATCAATTGAAAACACAAGATATGGATGTTTAAAAAACCAAATTCAAAATAATCACGTTCATATCTTTTATAGGAAAAAAGTTGCGCTATATAAAGTGAGTGTCACTCTTTAAAAATGTTGTTTTTTGAGAAAAAGGTTAGTTTTCGAGGGAGATAGAATAATGGAAGAAAATGGATTTCAAATATTATCAAAAAGTAATTTCTACAATCTACATACTAAATCACACAAATCACTAGTTCACATCATCTAAAAATTCCTTACGTTCTAGAAGTAATAGGTGTTTGAATCTAAAGTTTTTTTCTAAAAATGAATATTGTAGTGTCAAAGTTGGCAAAATAGTGTAACCCACTATTGTGGGTTCACCATTTATAAACATTCCTTTAATTCTTATTAAGCCATGTAATATCTATTTTAGGTGGCATTTTTTTCATCTCTATTTGCTCATGTATTCCTTTTTTGATATTTAGAACCTAGTGTATAGATCTCTCTTGGATACTAGAGAAAAACAACATCAAAGGTGTGAAAATCTTTGTTCAATCATTTATTGTAGATCCATGGACCAATATTTTTTGATAAAAGGTATAGAAATCAATAGTAGGGCACATGAATCAAAAATAGTCACAAAAAATCAATAGATTATGAGAATCAATATCCCTAATAATTTTAAGAATACCACATTGTCAAATTAAAACCAATAGTTTAATCCTTGGTCTCATGGTAGGGTCACATGAGGGAGAAAACCCTTTGATCTTATTAATTAGGGATTAAATTCCCCCCACTTTTTGTTTGCCTATAAAATTGATTTTTGAAGGTATGTAAATTACTGTTTTCAAAAATATTAAGTATAATTTAGGCAACATAGGGAAATTTTTTAAATTGTCATAACTTTTGATTGGCAACTTGAAATTGAGCGCCATTTTTTTGAAAGTTGATTTTCTCGTATGCTTGATCTATTAGGAACATTACCTCTCTAAAATTAAAAAGTCAATTTTTTTGTTCCTTAGGATTTATCTAAGCAATAAACATATAAATTGCAAAATTTTGGGGTGATCCAATATTGAATATGGGGGACATTGTATGTTATCTTGAACACTTCCTACTTTCCTTCCATTTAATAATTTTTTATTTTTCTTGTAATAATTTAATTTCTAGCATGGATTCAACTGAATTCAACACATTAATAATACCATTTAGCTATCATAATTGGAAACTAAAAGTACAACTTGTGCTAAAGAATAAAGTGTTGTATAGGATTACAATGGGCATTGAGAAAGAACATACTAGTGGGGAAGAGAAATAAAACAAATTTAATAAATGTGACCAAGCCTTTGGATTCGTGTGTCTTATTATATCTCATAAACTCCTCTTTCATGTAGAATCCTTGATTCAACCCAATGAAGTGCATATTATTTTAGAGAAATTCTTCTAGAAAGAGAATGAAATGAAAGGTTACAAGTTATAGAATAATCTCATAGGTTTTCTCTCTAATTCCTTTGACACCATAGAGGACTTCACCAAATTTAAGTAATGAAGGTTACTATTAAAATAATATGGAATAAAGAAAAATGAGAATTAGTTAGTTCTTTCTATACTATACCATGTTTGCTTTTGCCTTCTACTCCATCTAAAGGGCTCTGGGGAAAGTTTGAAAGATACATTCTCTAGATAAATTAATTGTAATCTTGAATACAGAGTAATATAACTTAATACAAATGACCACATTGAATTCTAGGAAACTATAAGTACTCATTACTAGGAATGTGACATAACAAGATTCATATAACAAATAGGAGAAGCAAAAACAAATTAAAGGATTAAGAGATCAAGAAAGAATAAAAAATTATGATACTACAAAAAAAAATCAAAACTTCTTCTCATCAAGGGAAACATAAGAAAGAAAAAGTGGAATTTTTTTATTAGAAGAAAATTTTGCATGAAGAGCACAAACATTTGAAGAAGTAGATTGATCACCCCAAACACCTTCTTAAGAAGAATAGTATAAGGGTCCCTAAATATATCAAATAATCCTCATCAACTCAAAAATATACCAAGACAAAGAAACTATATAAAGATAAAACTAAGAAAAAGGCTCTAGTTAATACTGAATCATCATCAAATTCATATTGGATCGTTGAATTAGGTTCCTAACATCACATGGGAACTTCCCATGTTGTGTTTTCTTCCTAAGAGACTCATACTATGTATGTCATCACTTTTGGTAATGAAACTTCAATACTAGTTATAGGGAGAGGGATTGTTATAGATAAAGGTAGAATATACACTTTTTTTTTTCGTGTTCTTTTTTAAAGGAAAGCATATAAAGATGGGAGATGAAAAAATTCCTATACAAATTTATTACCCAATATAATACATAAAATGGGGGAATTATAAAATCCTTATATTATGGGTTAGAAGTGGTTGAGCCTAGAGTTAAAATACTGAACTAGAATAAGGCCATGTTATAACAAACTCTTACTTGTAAGAAGAAAAGAAATCTCTCTCTCTCTCTCTCTCTCTCTCTCTCTCTCTCTCTCTCTCTCTCTCTCTCTCTCTCTCTCTCTCTCTCTCTCTCTCTCTCTCTCTCTATCAACCTACTTATATAACTTACTCTTCCTCATCCTCGCATTAAATACATAAACTAAACATTTGAGTACACGTGGTATTTACATATATACATTTACATATACTTAATTATATTTTATGCGGGTAAGTGCACAAAGATCAAGGACCAAAAAAGTGACAAAATTTCTTTTGGCCTCCATCAAACATTATGGCGCACACAAAATAAGGCACATGCCAAATACAGCGTATGCCTTATTTGGCATGCACCAAATAGCTATAACAATTTTTTTTTTTTTTAAATGGACATTCAACCTTCATTTTTCTATAAACCCCACATTTTGAGCTCTGATTTTGGCTTTCCAGACTATGCACGCAAAATAGAAATATTGTTTTTGCTTCTAGAGTTGTTAGATCTTCATCGACATGATTATATGTTTGTGGTAAGTAATTGTTCTATTATATGTCATTCTACAATTCATTTTTTATATATATTATACATTGATGTCTATACTTATGATTGTATCAGTTGGAGCTACAAAGAATTCTAGATAGGAGGTCTAGTGAACACATTCGAAAGAGGCCATCATCACATACATATCCATCCCCGTGATAGTCGAAGGTAGCTTGTGATCTATTTCCTCATGATAGTGGGAAATCAGTAGACTAGAGGCCTTTGTTGTATGCCTATGTGGAATTTTTGAGGATATATTTTGTATTTTGTATATGTGACATATATGTCCATATGGTTACTTGTTCCCTTGCATCATTGTATTGGATATATATGTTATACTCTTATTGAAATTGACCATTGTGTGACTTTATAAACATTTCTAGTTGATGCAAATCATATTGCAACTATTATACATAATCACAAAAATATATTTGATTGCTGAAATGAATATTCTGTAATTATATCAACATTTTTCTGTGAGAGATATTATATATTCAATCAGTTTTGTCTACAATTGTTATTACATTCCTAATTGAACTCAATTTTTTTTCACAATTCAACTTCGTAATTTGGTAGCTAGTAAATATTTATAGTTTAATGCCTAGAATTTCAATTTTGTCATAGTTCATGGAGACAAATAGTAGTACCATTATCATAGTTACATTTTTTGTTTCCCTATCTAGTCTTTTCAATTTACTTGCAGTTAGTTTATTAGGGTTAGACTAAGTTATAATGTTTGATTTTGCAGTATTTAACAAATATGCTTAAGAAACAAATAACTCTTTTAATTGAAAAAAAATTCTTTCTTTCTAGTACAAGCAAGATTTCAACTCTTACATTAAATTTGGACCCTCTAAACTACATTCAAAATTAAAATTACTTTTATTTTATACCCATTTACTCAAAAAACATGTCACCACTTTCACCTTATATTATTAAAAAATATCACTAATTTCACCTTATATTACTAAAATGTATCATCACTTTCACATTACCATCCCAGAAATAAAGATTGAAAACACAGTTCAACAAGGTGCCTTTCATTTGAACAATACAATATAAATTTTGTTTCATTCCAACATGACACGAAATACCTGACAAAATTCCTCCTAAAGTAATTAAAAAGCAGACTAATTGTTGATGCTTATAGGGTTACAAAGAAGAATGTCAGGTCTCATACTCATCCCACACATGTAGATTGTGTTTTTATGAACTCGAGTGGTTGAATGAGCTATTTATATTAGAAGAGTGTTTAGAAATGTCATATTTGTCTATTTCCACTTTCATTATCAAACTTGTGGTTTGATCACTCCATTTGATATCTATTGTCCTAAAATGAAGACTAATTTGTTTACAAACAACATTTTTTTATATATTTCATAAAAATTAACTCTATTTGATTGTCACATATGTTTAATAAGGGGCATGACACAAACGCGTAGGTTCAGATGGATCGTATGCATGTTCCATGGACTCCAAGATATGCAACGTGAAAGTTTGACAATTTTTTATACTTTGAGCACTAAAGGGAAAGCATTTCTAGGGCGTGGCTCGTAAGGATCGAGCAAGTTGTCGTGCTAAAAAGGGGCATAAGTAGCATTAAATATACCACTAGGATGCGCTTGTGCTAACGGTTTGTTCCCGGGATGAGTGGATCAAAACTCAGGGTATCTTGTCGCCTTTCATTGAATGCATCTGACACTTTTTGTTGCAAGCGAAAAAGAGGCGGCATAGGCAAATGGAATTGAGTGATCCAAAATTAAGATAGGTGATTTTAGGAGGTGATGACATATCCCGATAGATTCAAAGGACTCATTCACACATGTCACGGGCTTCGAGAGATGCAACGTCAGAGTTTGATAGGTTTTCGCACTTTGATGACCACTCAAAGGAAAGTGTTACTAGGGTGTGTCTCGGAAGGATCGGTTGAGTTGATGAGAAGAAAGGGGCATGGCCAGCATAAATGCAGCCACTGAGACAAGTTTGAGCTGACAGTTCATGCCAAAGAAGAGCGGACTAAAAGTTAGGGTTTGTTGTCACCTTTCATTGAATGCATCTGAAACTTTTTGTTGCAAGCAAAAAAGAGGCAGCATAGGAAAATGGAATTGAGTAATAGAAAAATGAGATAGGTTTTTGTAGTCAACCATGACACAACCCTATAGGTTGAGATGACTCATTTGCATGTGTCAAGAGCTCCAAGAGACGAAACATCAAAGTTTGATAGTTTTGCACATTTTGAGCACTCAACAAAAAGGGTCACTACGGTGTGTCTTGCAATGATTAAGTGACTTGGCGAAAAAAATAGGGGCATGGGTACCATAACCTCGGCCATCAATAGAAGTTGTATTTGATTGTTCATGCCCAAGATGAGTGGATAAAAAGTTAGGGTATGTTGTCGTCTTTCATTGATTGCATTTGACACTTTTTGTTGCAAACAAAAAAGTGGTGGCATAGACAAATATAATTGAGTAATCCAAAATTGACATAGGTTTTTTTAAGTGGTCATGACATGACCTCATAGGTTTAGAGGACTCATTGAAAGGTGCCACAGGCTCCAAGATATGCAACGCCAAACTTTGAGCACTCAGGGGAAAGCGTCGCTACCGTGTGGCTTGAAAGGATGGAGCAAGTTGGTAAGTGAAACCAGGGAATGGCTAGCATAAACCTGACCACCCAGATGCTCTCGCGCTAATGGTTCATACCCAAGATGAGTGTATCAAAAGTTAGGGTATATTATTGCCTTTCATTGAATGCATTTTACACTTTTTGTTGCAGGTGAAAAAGTGACGCCATAGGAGAATGGAATTGAGTGAGCCAAAACAAAGAGAGGGTTTTGTAAGTGGTCATGACACAACCCCGTGATTTCAAATGACCCATTCGTAGGTTCCACAGGCTCTAAGATATGCAATGTCAAACTTTGATAATTTTGCACACTTTGAGCACTCAAGGGAAATTATCGCTACAGTGTGGCTCAAAAGGATCACCGAGTTGGCGAGCCAAACAAGGGCATGTATAGCATAAAACAAGACACTTGGATGCATTCACACCAAACGTTTGTTCTCAAGAATTGCATTTCGAAAGTTAGGGTATATTGTATCCTTTACTTGAATGCATTTTACACTTTTTGTTGCAAGCGAAAAAGTGATGCCATAGAAAAATGGAATAGTGAGCCAAAAATGTCAAAGGTTTTTGTAAATGGTTGTGACACAATTTTGTGGGTTCAGGCGGCTTGTTTTCAAGTTATAAGGGCTCAAAGATACGAAACGTCAAAGTTTGACAGTTTTGCATACTTTGAGCACTCAAGGGGAAGCGTCGCTACGGTGTGGCTCTGAAGGATCGGGAAAGTTGGTGAGTTAAACAAGGGCATGGCTATAGTAAACCCAGCCACCTGGATGTTCTCCTTCTGACAGTTTGTGCACAAGGTGACCAGATTGAAAGTTAGGGTATGTTAGCGCCTTTCATTGAAAGTTAGCGTATATTGTCACCTTTCATTTAATCCATTTTACACTTTTTTTTGTAAGGAAAAAAGTGATGCCATAGGAAAATGGAATTGAGTGAACCAAAACTGAGATAGTTTTTTGTAAGTGGCTATGTCATGACCTCTTGGGTTCATATGTCTCATTCGTAGGTGTCATGGGCTTTGATATACGCAACGTCAAAGTTTCACAGTTTTGCCTACCCAATCAGCATCAGTATAAACTTTTAAATCAAAATCATTTCTCTTTTGATATACTAAGCCATAATCTCCACTGCCTCTCAGGTATCTGAAAATTCTCTTGATTGTTGTCATATGGGTTTCCTTGGGATCTGCAGAGAATCTTGCAACAATACCTACTGCATGTGCTATATCCGGTCTACTGTGCACAAAATATTGTAACTTTCCAATCATGGATCGGTAAAGTGTCTCATCAACAGATGCAAATTCATCATTCTTTGATAGCTTACAGCTAGTAGTCATAGGAGTATTTACTGGTTTTGAATCCTCCATTCCAAATTTCTTCAAGATTTCTTTTATGTATCAGAGCACCCATTGGCCCTTTATACATAATTGTGAAGGTTAAGGATATCCCTTGCCGTGGTGCCCTAATTGATCCCTCTTGCATGGTTAATGTCATAACTGAAGAGTATCTTTTCACTTTACAATTGCATAAACCACTATATATGATGTTTCTAATGTGGTTGTGAAGTTATTTGATTGCTTATCTTGTCCTACCATTGGCTCTATTACCCTTCATGTTGAAGTTTATACTAAATACATACATGTTGACTTTGTTACCATACCTTCTTCTGAGAAGTTCCGTTTGAAGATGGGTTATCCTTGGCTATCTTACATGAAGGATATTGCTTCTCCAATCCACAAGTTTCTAAAATTTCCTCACAATGGAGAAATCATAATCATGAACCATAGCTTATTTCGTCCATCTGAAAGAAGCCTCGTTTTTCCTATTGATTTCTTTTGGCCTGAAGATTTTCAATCTCTTCCATCAAGGAGGGATGCTCTTTTTCAACCTTATCAAAAATGGAAGAACGATATGATTTTATCCTTAAGTCAACCTAGATCCCCAACACTTGACATTCCTATTACTCTTCAAGATAAGGTTCTTCCCCTCACAGATAGAACTAATCTCCCTCCTAAGGAAGATTGTCCACCTATACCTATGGATGTGACTTTACCTTCTCTTAAGGAGAACAACAATATTCTTCCTAAGGTTAGACCTATACCTCCTCCTCTTGATGGACCTGGTCTCCTTCCTACACCTAATATTCCTCCTTTCTATGGCTTTGTTCCACCTCCTTCCTCTTATCGAGAGATGAGGCTTGCTTCTCCCATTGTGAAACCAAAAAAACCTCAACCTCAACCTTCCACTTTCAAGGAGAAAAACATTCCTACTTTTTCAAGTGTTCCTCCTTGTCCTCAGTATTCCAATAAGACTTGACGGAATCGTTGTGTGAGAGAATGCAAACAAAGACGTCGTGTTTGATCTCGTGAAGCTATCCCTCAAAATACTCAATCTCCTTAGACTCCATCAGCTGACTTGATTCCCTTTTCTCCTAAGAAAGATGTTCAACCTACATCTCCTAATCATAAGTAGCACAAACCATGTGATGGTTTTACACCTATTTGTGTTCTAGCTCCTCTTTCTCTACACTTTGATGAAGAAATGGGTGAAAATTTTATTTATAATGGAAATACAAATCCTAATACTTCAGATAGTGAGTAGGAGTATGTTGATGTGGACAAGTATTTATCAGATGAATTTTCACAAACCCTAATCCTAGCTCCTAGAATCAAACAAAGTGACTTACCACTTGAGCATAGTCCTTGTTTGGATCTTGTGATCTAGCTCCATCTGTTGTGCTCGATGTCGTTCCTCTGGCATGTTTCTCGCCTTCCTGAAATAGTGATTTACAAGATTGGGTGGCAGATGTTGTGCTAGATTAGCAATATTGGCACTGCAAATATTCCCCCTATCCTTTCTTTCTCTATTGTAACCATTCTTATTTATGTATCCATGTTCTTCTATTCTTCCCTTACTGTCTACTTGGAGACGATGCAAAGCATTGAGATCTTTTCTTTGTCTCTTTCATGTTGACTCAAAAGATATCCTCTCTTCCCTTTCTTCTAAGGCAGTGTCCTTCTTTGGGGAATGATGATTATTATATGCATATACATACATGATATAGATGAGTTATCATATAGCACACTGACCCTGAGGAAAGCAACAATACCTCATGTTTTGTGTTCATTATCCTTGAGTTTATTCCTCGATCGGGGGCTAAATCCTTGCGATAATGTGCTCCCTCCTTCTCTCTCTCTTGGGTGTATCCCGACTTAAAGAAATCGTTCCCGATAAGGCATGCGCGATCGCTTTAACGTGGGGGCATACACTCCCCTCATATTTTCCTTCTTGTGATACTTAGAATTAATAAGTGAACTTTTTCTTTCTTTCTAATCTTTGGTATCCTTGCTTTCATGACTCATAGTGAAGTGAACTTTTCTACTTGCAGTCATGGTTCTCCCCTTCTCGATATTCCCTTTTACTTTGTCAATCAAAGTCGTAACATCCTAAGTCCACTAGGGGCTTGGTGCATCTTGCCTCCTTGACATGGAAAAAGTTTTTCAATCTTGTTTCCTTGAACTTTACCGCTAGCATTGGTGTCCGCTTATACTCCTACTAAAGTGGGGGCTAAATGTAGTGTCATAAACTTGTGACCCTACAAATTTTTGATTGCATTAGGGTCCTCATGAACGCAAGATTGAATCCATTAGCCTGATCCGAGAGGGGAGATTGCTCAGCCCTCATAACAGCTTCTTTCTCAGCTCATTTTGGTTTTATTTAGATTATTGATTAGTCATCCCAAACATGTGTCCTTTCTTTATTGGACTTGTTTTTATTTTGAAAGGTTGTGTTTGTTAATGCAATATTATTTTATGGATTATGCAAATAGATATAAACATAAATTTTAGCTTAGTTAGGTGTCCCACTTATGGATATTTAACTCACCATCCCTTAAAATTTTGGGGGAAGATAACTAACCTCCACTCCCTATTAGTGGGAGGGGAGTCGACTTTTGAGTGTATTTTCATCATTCTGGCTAGATTTTCTTTCCTTCTTCCTATATGTGCATCTCATTCTTGAATTGATTCAAATGTTTATTTATCCAATTTTATGTTCTCTTTTACATTGAATTATTTATTTTCAATATGGTAGGTAGGACATGCATTTCTTTACCTTATGTAGCTCAATTTGATACTAGCATATAAGTGGAGTTTCTAACAAATTCTACATGGTATCTAAGGTAGATCTATAATTAATTTTTTTTTATTATTTTTATGGGTTATCTTTTTGGAAAATATTGGTGAATGTGTATTAGTAGAGGTTGTGGATCTTCTAGTGAGGGAAAAGAGGTTGCAAATTTTTTTGGTGTATTTGCATGTATGTAATATCTAAGAGGTTGATCTTTTAATGGTACCATCTTTCACTAAAATATTTGAAGACCATGATTTAGATCTTTATTTATAGGGTGAACTCACAATGTTGGTTTCCACTTTTTCGTACATCTCGAGTTTTGGTGAAATGATACATTTTTAAAAAAATATAACGATTTAAGCTTTAAGAGGTCCTGTTTGAAGTAATTAATTGAAGAGAGTTAGATCAAAGTCTCTTAGATCAAAATTTCTTGGATAGAACCTCTCTACTTCTAAATCATACTTGCAATAGAGGCTCCTTTCCATCTGTAAAATGCTGATAAAAAACCAATTTTACATTACCTTTTGGGGGCTCAAATGAATTCCTTTGGAAGTTTATTTTTTAAGTATTTAGCCATTATTATAATCTTTCCAAATAGTATAATTTTTAATATATTTAATTTCATTAATATAGTTTTATTTTATTTCATTAATATCAATTGGATATATGTCAAAATTACAGTTAAGTCGACTTCAAATCTTAATAAAATATGAAATATTGAAGATAATGTTACAAAACCAATTGTAAACACAAGATATGGGTGTTTAAAAAACCAAATTCAAAAGAATCACGTTCATATCTTTTATAGGAAAAAAGTTGCACTATACAAAGTGAGTGTCACTCTTTAAAAATATTGTTTTTTGAAAAAAAGGTTAGTTTTCGAGGGAGATAGAATAATGGAAGAAAATGGATTTCAAATATTATTAAAAAGTAATTTCTACAATCTGCATACTAAATCACACAAATCACTAGTTCTCATCATCTACAAATTCCTTACGTTTTAGAAGTAATAGGTGTTTGAATCTAAAGTTTTTTTCTAAAAATGAATATTGTAGTGTCAAAGTTGGCAAAATAGTGTAACCCACTATTGTGGGTTCACCATTTATAAACATTCCTTTTATTCTTATTAAGCCATGTAATATCTATTTTAGGTGGCATTTTTTTCATCTCTATTTGCTAATGTAATCCTTTTTTGATATTTAGAACCTAGTGTATAGATCTCTCTTGAATACTAGAGAAAAACAACATCAAAGGTGTGAAAATATTTGTTCAATCATTTATTGTAGACCCATGGACCAATACTTTTTGTTCAAAGGTATAGAAATCAATAGTAGGGCACATGAATCAAAAATAGTCATAAAAAATCAATATATTATGAGAATCAATATCCTTAATAATTTTAAGAATAGCACATTGTCAAATTAAAACCAATATTTTAATCATTGGTCTCATGGTAGGGTCACATGAGGGAGAAAACCTTTTGATCTTATTAATTAGGGATTAAATTCACCCCACTTTTTGTTTGGCTATAAAATTTATTTTTGAAGGTATGTAAATTACTGTTTTCAAAAATATTAAGTATAATTTAGGCAACATAGGGAAATTTTTTAAATTGTCATAACTTTTGATTGGCAACTTGAAATTGAGCGCCATTTTTTTGAAAGTTGATTTTCTCGTATGCTTGATCTATTAGGAACATTACCTCTCTAAAATTAAAAAGTCAATTTTTTTGTTCCTTAGGATTTATCTAAGCAATAAACATATAAATTGCAAAATTTTGGGGTGATCCAATATTGAATATGGGGGACATTGTATGTTATCTTGAACACTTCCTACTTTCCTTCCATTTAATAATTTTTTATTTTTCTTGTAATAATTTAATTTCTAGCATGGATTCAACTGAATTCAACACATTAATAATACCATTTAGCTATCATAATTGGAAACTAAAAGTACAACTTGTGCTAAAGAAAAAAGTGTTGTATAGGATTACAATGGGCACTGAGAAAGAACATACTAGTGGGGAAGAGAAATAAAAATTTTTTAGTAAATGTGACCAAGCCTTTGGATTCGTGTGTCTTATTATATCTCATAAACTCCTCTTTCAAGTAGAATCCTTGATTCAACCCAATGAAGTGCATATTATTCTAGAGAAATTCTTCTAGAAAGAGAATGAAATGAAAGGTTACAAGTTATAGAATAATCTCATAGGTTTTCTCTCTAATTCCTTTGACACCATAGAGGACTTCACCAAATTTAAGTAATGAAGGTTACTATTAAAATAATATGGAATAAAGAAAAATGAGAATTAGTCAGTTCTTTCTATTCTATACCATGTTTGCTTTTGGCTTCAACTCCATCTAAAGGGCTCTGGGGAAAGTTTGAAAGATACATTCTCTAGATAAATTAATTGTAATCTTGAATACAGAGTAATATAACTTAATACAAATGACCACATTGAATTCTAGGAAACTATAAGTACTCATTACTAGGAATGTGACATAACAAGATTCATATAACAAATAGGAGAAGCAAAAACAAATTAAAGGATGAAGAGATCAAGAAAGAATAAAAAATTATGATACTACAAAAAAAAATCAAAACTTCTTCTCAACAAGGGAAACATAAGAAAGAAAAAGTGGAATTTTTTTATTAGAAGAAAATTTTGCATGAAGAGCACAAACATTTGAAGAAGTAGATTGATCACCCCAAACACCTTCTTAAGAAGAATAGTATAAGGGTCCCTAAATATATCAAATAATCCTCATCAACTCAAGAATATACCAAGACAAAGAAACTATATAAAGCTAAAACTAAGAAAAAGGCTCTAGTTAATACTGAATCGTCATCAAATTCATCTTGGATCATTGAATTAGGTTCCTAACATCACATGGGAACTTCCCATGTTGTGTTTACTTCCTAAGAGACTCATACTATGTATGTCATCACTTTTGGTAATGAAACTTCAATACTAGTTATAGGGAGAGGGTTTGTTATAGATAAAGGTAGAATATACACTTTTTTTTTTCATGTTCTTTTTTAATGGAAAGCATATAAAGATGGGAGATGAAAAAATTCCTATACAAATTTATTATCCCATATAATACATGAAATGGGGGGAACTATAAAATCCTTATATTATGGGTTAGAAGTGGTTGAGCCTAGAGTTAAAATACTGAACTAGAATAAGGCCATGTTATAACAAACTCTTACTTGTAAGAAGAAAAGAAATCTCTCTCTCTCTCTCTCTCTCTCTCTCTCTCTCTCTCTCTCTCTCTCTCTCTCTCTCTCTCTCTCTCTCTCTCTCTCTCTCTCTCTCTCTCTCTCTCTCTCTCTCTCTCTCTCTCAACCTACTTATATAACTTACTCTTCCTCATCCTCACATTAAATACATAAACTAAACATTTGAGTAGACATGGTATTTACATATATACATTTACATACACTTAATTATATTTTATGCGGGTAAGTGCACAAAGGTCGGGGACCAAAAAAGTGACAAAATTTCTTTTGGCCTCCATCAAACATTATGGTGCACACAAAATAAGGCACATGCCAAATATGGCACACGCCTTATTTGGCATGCACCAAATAGCTATAACAATATTATTTTATTTTAAATGGACATTCAAACTTCATTTTTCTATAAACCCCACATTTTGAGCTCTGATTTTGTCTTTCTAGGCTGTGCATGCAAAATAAAAATATTGTTTTCGCTTCTAGATTTGTTAGATCTTCATCAACATGATTATATGTTTGCGGTAAGTAATTGTTCTATTATATGTCATTCTACAATTCATTTGTTATATTTATTATACATTGATGTCTATACTTATGATTGTATCAGTTGGAGCTACAAAGAATTCTATATAGGAGGTCTAGTGAACACATTCGAAAGAGGCCATCATCACATACATATCCATCCTCGTGATAGTCGAAGGTAGCTTGTGATCTATTTCCTTATGATAGTGGGAAATCAGTAGACTAGAGGCCTTTGTTGTATGCCTATGTGTAATTTTTGAGGATATATTTTGTATTTTGTATATGTGACATATATGTCCATATGGTTACTTGTTCCCTTGCATCATTGTATTGGATATATATGTTATACTCTTATTGAAATTGACCATTGTGTGACTTTATGACCTTTTTTAGTTGATGCAAATCATATTGCAACTATTATACATAATCACAAAAATATATTTGATTGTTGAAATGAATATTCTCTAATTATATCAACATTTTTCTATGTGAGATATTATATATTCAATCGGTTTTGTCTACAATTGTTATTACATTCCTAATTGAACTCAATTTTTTTTCACAATTCAACTTCATAATTTGGTAGCTAGTAAATATTTATAGTTTAATGCCTAAAATTTCAATTTTGTCATAGTTCATGGAGACAAATAGTAGTACCATTATCATAGTTACTTTTTTTGTTTCCCTATCTAGTCTTTTGAATGTACTTGCAGTTAGTTTATTAGTGTTAGACTAAGTTATAAAGTTTGATTTTGCAGTATTTAACAGATATGCTTAAGAAACAAATGACTCTTTTAATTGAAAAAAAATTCTTTCTTTCTAGTACAAGCAGGATTTCAACTCTTACATTAAATTTGGACCCTCTAAACTACATTCAAAATTAAAATTACTTTTATTTTATACCCACTTACTCAAAAAACATGTCACCACTTTCACCTTATATTATTAAAAAATATCACTAATTTCACCTTATATTACTAAAATGTATCATCACTTTCACATTACCATCCCAGAAATAAAGATTGAAAACACAGTTCAAGAAGGTGCCTTTCATTTGAACAATACAATATAAATTTTGTTTCATTCCAACATGACACGAAATACCTTACAAAATTTCTCCTAAAGTAATTAAAAAGCAGACTAATTGTTGATGCTTATAGGGTTACAAAGAAGAATGTCAGGTCTCATACTTATCCCACACATGTAGATTGTGTTTTTATGAACTCGAGTGGTTGAATGAGCTATTTATATTAGAAGAGTGTTTAGAAATGTCATATTTGTCTATTTCCACTTTCATTATCAAACTTGTGGTTTGATCACTCCATTTGATATCTATTGTCCTAAAATGAAGACTAATTTGTTTACAAACAACATTTTTTTATATATTTCATAAAAATTAACTCTATTTGATTGTCACATATGTTTAATAAGGGGCATGACACAAATGCGTAGGTTCAGATGGATCGTATGCACATTCCATGGACTCCAAGATATGCAACGTGAAAGTTTGACAATTTTTTATACTTTGAGCACTCAAGGGAAAGCGTTTCTACGGCGTGGCTCGTAAGGATCGAGCATGTTGTCGTGCTAAAAAGGGGCATAAGTAGCGTAAAATATACCACTAGGATGCACTTGTCAAAGTTTGATAGTTTTTCGCACTTTGATGAGCACTCAAGGGAAAGTGTTACTAGGGTGTGTCTCGGAAGGATCGGTTGACTTGATGAGAAAAAAAGGGGCATGGCCAGCATAAATGGAGCCACTGAGACAAGTTTGAGCTAACAGTTCATGTTGAAGATGAGCAGACTGAAAGTTAGGGTTTGTTGTCACATTTTAATGAATGCGTATGAAACTTTTTACTGCAAGCGAAAAAGAGGCGGCATAGGAAAATGGAATTGAGTAATAGAAAAATGAGATAGGTTTTTGTAGTCAACCATGACACAACCCTATAGGTTTAGATGACTCATTTGCATGTGTCAGGAGCTCCAAGAGACGAAACATCAAATTTTGATAGTTTTGCACATTTTGAGCACTCAACGGAAAGGGTCACTATGGTGTGTCTTGCAATGATTAAGTGACTTGGCAAAAAAAATAGGGGCATGGATACCATCACCTCGGCCATCAATAGAAGTTGGATTTGATTGTTCATGCCCAAGATGAGTGGATAAAAAGTTAGGGTATGTGGTCGTCTTTCATTGAATGCATTTGACACTTTTTGTTGCAAACAAAAAAGTGGTGGCATAGAAAAATATAATTGAGTAATCCAAAATTGAGATAGGTTTTTTTAAGTGGTCACGACATGACCTCATAGGTTTAGAGGACTCATTGAAAGGTGCCACAGGCTCCAAGATATGCAACGCCAAACTTTGACAATTATTTAAACTTTGAGCACTCAGGGGAAAGCGTCGCTACGGTGTGGCTTGAAAGGATGGAGCAAGTTGGCAAGTGAAACCAGGGAATGGCTAGCATAAACCCGACCACCCAGATGCTCTCGCGCTAATGGTTCATACCCAAGATGAGTGTATCAAAAGTTAGGGTATATTATCGCCTTTCATTGAATGCATTTTACACTTTTTGTTGCAGGTGAAAAAGTGACGCCATAGGAGAATGGAATTGAGTGAGCCAAAACAAAGAGAGGGTTTTTTAACTGGTCATGACATAACCCCGTGATTTCAGATGACCCATTCGTAGGTTCCACAGGCTCTAAGATATGCAATGTCAAACTTTGATAATTTTGCACACTTTTAGCACTAAAGGGAAATTATCACTACAGTGTGGCTCAAAAGGATCGTCGAGTTGGCGAGCCAAACAAGGGCATGTATAGCATAAAACAAGACACTTGGATGCGTTCACACCAATGATTTGTTCTCAAGAATTGCATTTCGAAAGTTAGGGTATATTGTATCCTTTACTTGAATGCATTTTACACTTTTTGTTGCAAGCGAAAAAGTGATGCCATAGAAAAATGGAATAGTGAGCCAAAAATGTCAAAGGTTTTTGTACATGGTTGTGACACAATTTTGTGGGTTCA
The DNA here is from genome assembly GCF_030272615.1 of Cryptomeria japonica. NCBI lineage: Eukaryota > Viridiplantae > Streptophyta > Pinopsida > Cupressales > Cupressaceae > Cryptomeria > Cryptomeria japonica. Next base: position 194,079 of record NW_026728946.1, read on the forward strand.
GGCGGCTTGTTTTCAAGTTATAAGGGCTCAAAGATACGAAATTTCAAAGTTTGACAGTTTTGCATACTTTGAGCACTCAAGGGGAAGCGTTGCTACGGTGTGGCTCTGAAGGATCGGGCAAGTTGGCGAGTGAAACAAGGGCATGGCTATAGTAAACCCAGCCACCTGGACGTTCTCTTTCTGATGGTTTGTGCCCAGGATGACCAGATTGAAAGTTAGGGTATGTTAGCGCCTTTCATTGAAAGTTAGGGTGTATTGTCACCTTTCATTTAATCCATTTTACACTTTTTGTTGCAGGGAATAAAGTGATGCCATAGGAAAATGGAATTGAGTGAACTAAAACTCAGATATTTTTTTGTAAGTGGCTATGTCATGACCTCGTGGGTTCATATGTCTCATTCGTAGGTGTCATGGGCTTTGATATACACAACGTCAAAGTTTCACAGTTTTGCCTACCCAATCAGCATCAGTATAAACTTTTAGATCAAAATCATTTCTCTTTTGATATACTAAGCCATAATCTCCACTGCCTCTCAGGTATCTGAAAATTCTCTTGATTGTTGTCATATGGGTTTCTTTGGGATCTGCAAAGAATCTTGCAACAATACCTACTGCATGTGCTAAATCCGGTCTACTGTGCACAAAATATTGTAACTTTCCAATCATGGATCGGTAAAGTGTCTCATCAACAGATGCAGATTCATCATTCTTTGATAGCTTACAGCTAGTAGTCATAGGAGTATTTACTGGTTTTGAATCCTCCATTCCAAATTTCTTCAAGATTTCTTTTATGTATCAAAGTACCCATTGGCCCTTTATACATAATTGTGAAGGTTAAGGATATCCCTTGCCATGGTGCCCTAATTGATCCCTCTTGCATGGTTAATGTCATAACTGAAGAGTATCTTTTCACTTTACGATTGCATAAACCACTATATATGATGTTTCTAATGTGGTTGTGAAGTTATTTGATTGCTTATCTTGTCCTACCATTGGCTCTATTACCCTTCATGTTGAAGTTTATACTAAATACATAGATGTTGACTTTGTTACCATACCTTCTTCTGAGAAGTTCCGTTTGAAGATGGGTTATCCTTGGCTATCTTACATGAAGGATATTGCTTCTCCAATCCACACGTTTCTAAAATTTCCTCACAATGCAGAAATCATAATCATGAACCATAGCTTATTTCGTTCATCTGAAAGAAGCCTCGTTGTTCCTATTGATTTCTTTTGGCCTGAACAATTTCAATCTCTTCCATCAAGGAGGGATGCTCTTTTTCAACCTTATCAAAAATGGAAGAACGATATGATTTTATCCTTAAGTCAACCTAGATCCCCAACACTTGACATTCCTATTACTCTTCAAGATAAGGTTCTTCCCCTCACAGACAGAACTAATCTCCCTCCTAAGGAAGATTGTCCACCTATACCTATGGATGTGACTTTACCTTCTCTTAAGGAGAACAACAATATTCTTCCTAAGGTTAGACCTATACCTCCTCCTCTTGATGGACCTGGTCTCCTTCCTACACCTAATATTCCTCCTTTCTATGGCTTTGTTCCACCTCCTTCCTCTTATCGAGAGATGAGGCTTGCTTCTCCCATTATGAAACCAAAAAAACCTCAACCTCAACCTTCCACTTTCAAGGAGAGAAACGTTCCTACTTTTACAAGTGTTCCTCCTCCTCCTCAGTATTCCAATAAGACTTGACGGAATCGTTGTGCGAGAGAATGCAAACAAAGACGTCGTGTTTGATCTCGTGAAGCTATCCCTCAAAATACTCAATCTCCTTAGACTCCATTAGCTGATTTGATTCCCTTTTCTCCTAAGAAAGATGTTCAACCTACATCTCCTAATCATAAGTAGCACAAACCATGTGATGGTTTTACACCTATTTGTGTTCTAGCTCCTCTTTCTCTACACTTTGATGAAGAAATGGGTGAGAATTTTATTTATAATGGAAATACAAATCCTAATACTTCAGATAGTGAGTAGGAGTATGTTGATGTGGACAAGCATTTATCAGATGAATTTTCACAAACCCTAATCCTAGCTCCTCGAATCAAACAAAGTGACTTACCACTTGAGCATAGTCCTTGTTTGGATCTTGTGATCTAGCTCCATCTGTTGTGCTCGATGTCGTTCCTCTGGCATGTTTCTCGCCTTCCCGAAATAGTGATCAACAAGATTGGGTGGCAGATGTTGTGCTAGATTAGCAATATTGGCACTACAAATATTCCCCCTGTCCTTTCTTTCTCTATTGTAACCATTCTTATTTATGTACCCATGTTCTTCTATTATTCCCTTAATGTCTACTTGGAGACAATGCAAAGCATTGAGATCTTTTCTTTGTCTCTTTCATGTTGACTCAAAAGATATCCTCTCTTCCCTTTTTTCTAAGGTAGTGTCCTTCTTTGGGGAATGACGATTATTATATGCATATACATACATGATATAAATGAGTTATCATACAACACACTGACCCCGAGGAAAGCGACAATACCTCATGTTTTGTGTTCATTATCCTTGAGTTTATTCCTTGATTGGGGGCTAAATCCTTGCGATAATGTGCTCCCTCCTTCTCTCTCTCTTGGGTGTATCTCAACTTTAAGAAATCGTTCCCGATAAGGTACACGCGATCGCTTTAATGTGGGGGCATACACTCCGCTCATATTTTCCTTCTTGTGATACTTAGAATTAATTAGTGAACTTTTTCTTTCTTTCTAATCTTTGGTATCCTTGCTTTCATGACTCATAGTGAAGTGAACTTTTCTACTTGCAGTCATGGTTCTCCCCTTCTCGATATTCCCTTTTACTTTTTCAATCAAAGTCGTAACATCCTAAGTCCACTAGGGGCTTGGTGCATCTTGCCTCCTTGACATGGAAAAAGTTTTTCAATCTTGTTTCCTTGAACTTTACCGCTAGCATTGGTGTACGCTTATACTCCTACTAAAGTGGGGGCTAAATGTAGTGTCATAAACTTGTGACCCTACAAATTTTTGATTGCATTAGGGTCCTCATGCACACAAGATTGAATCCTTTAGCCTGATCGGAGAGGGGAGATCGCTCAGCCCTCATAACAGCTTCTTTCTTGGCCTCTTCATCACCCCGTCCACACTCTTCCCTGGAGGAAGGGGTAGGATAGGGGTGTGGCGCCACTCTCCCCCCTTGGATAGGGATGTGGCACCCTTGTCCTTGCCCTATTTTGGGGAAGGACCCTTCCTAGGGTTGCATTGTTGGTTGTGCATTGGGCGGGAAACTACCCCGATGTCGGCCTGTGACAAAAATCAAATCCACTAACATGTATTTAAGGGGCACTCGTCCTCTCATTTTCATAAGTTGGATAGGTCGAAGCTGGATAGATTCAAGGTGCACAAGCGATCAAGCATTCTTTTCTATTATTGAGCATTCTAAAGTCTCCCTTCAAGGCTAGGTGTTGCATTCAAGTCAAGGATTCAACCATTGAAGAGGATATTGATTCCAACATTCAATTTCCACACAAGAATTTATATCAGCATTTCTATCACAACCTCCCTTGAGGTGATTTACAATTCAGTCTTTCATTTACAGCTACTTGCAATTACTTTCTTTCATTACCTCGTTAATTTCAAAACTGGGGTTTTACCTAAAGGCAAACCCCCAATCCAAACCCGTTTCCCTCTCTTTTATGCATGTAGGTTGTAGGGGTTTGATTTCTTTTATCTTGTACAAATGAACGTGGTGGGAGGATGAGAGCGTTGTGATGAAAATGGTGGTCATTTTGTGAATGTTGTCGACGTTTAGTTGAACTTATGAACATTTGAATTAGTCTTGATGGTTAGTTATATATCAATGTCAAAGTAGGAAAATATTAAATAGATGAATTGTTCGTAGAGATGACAAGACAATTGTAATATTCAGTTATTTATTCATTGATTTTACCATGGCTCTTACTCACCGTGTCACACAAGGATTTAAGAGCTGCCTTAGTTTATATAGGAGGCTATATAATTTTCAACTTGTATTTGATTAGGTCACTATATAGTCCATCTGGAATGTCCAATAGAAACCTGAAGAGTGGGTGTGTGTGAGAAGAGTCAAGACGTCTTTGCCAGTGTAATTTAGTTGAACAGAAGACCTTCACTATCACTTGACTTGCTATTATTCCCAACGCTGCCTTGCACCACATTGAAAAGAAACAAAGTTGACCTCAAAAGACGGTTAAAAAAAGAAGTAGTGGTCAACAATTGTGATCATCAACGATTTAGTCATGGCCACTCCTTTGTTAGTCTATATATGAGACGCCGATTAGAAAATCCTTTAAAAAGTAAACGTGAAAGTTGCTGGCATTCCATACAGCTCCGAGTGCATTTAATATTTCCGTCCCTTTCTGATATTTCTTTCTAACCTCCATTTATTTCGGTCAAAGCAGTGGCGACTCTTTCAATGCATGTGCTTGACTTAGCTCTATACTATCACAAAGTTACTTTGTTATCTGGATTAAACCTTTCAACTATGAGGGACCCCCACCTTCCTAGTTGAAAAAAAAATTTAAAATTAGGGATTTTTTTAAAGAGCTTATATGTTAATCAAAATATGAAACATAGACATTTGTTTATTTCTTTAAAATGTTATATGGTTTTTAAGAGAGTCAAGTATTGTAATTATGCATTTGTTACAAGGCTTCAGGTTGTTATTAGCATTATTATTTTCTTAAATAGGTTCAAAATTCACTAATCTATAGAGTGTTACTCCTTTAAACAATTTCTAGTGCATGAGGATGGCTTCACTCGCAAAGTGATTTAAGAAATTTGTTACCAAATTCCTTCAACAAATATTCATTGAATTACCATTAGATGTAGTTCTTCCCATAAAAATGTCACAGAGGCCCTCTAGTCACTCTATCTGAGGACGCACATGCGTTTCTAAGACGAAAACACGGTGCACCGACATCTTGTATGAACAGAGTCAAAGAGTTCGTACAAAGAGCAAACTGTGATGGGAAATGTGCCCAAATAACAGAAACTAAGCAAATATTGATATGATAACAAAATATGATTATTATTGAAATAATAAAAAGAAAAAAGGGAAGAAATGTAGTCTCACGGTCTGGCCACGCTTGAAGTCTTGACCAATCTCCCCAAAGCTACTCGGCAACCAGCACACAAGAGGAACAAGGACGAAAAGGTTGTGGTTGTGTTTTTAGAGGCCTGCCACAGCTAGACCCCCTCTTTGGTGTTTCCACCTCCATGGATAACCAAGATAGATAGATGAAAAGATAGTTAAGATTATAGATAAAAGATACAACAACAATATGTCAACGAATATTCTATGGAGATAACAAAAGATAGAGGAAGAAGAAGACTCCCCTTCCACATGCAAAGCAAGAAGCCTGTTGGATGATGAAGAAGAAGAAGTCGGTCTTCCTCAAAGAATGACAATGGCAGCAATATGTGAGAGCCAAGGACACAGTCAAAGAGAGCTTCGAAATGAGACAATGAACAAGCATGAATCCAATTTCATTCTAGGGAGAGAGCTAGAGAGGCAACTACACAGACCAAATGAGCTTCAAAAGCAAAGATTAACATGTTGGGATGAAAACGAAAGTCAATGATTGTGGAGAGGTGTTATAGGCATCTTCTAGGCATAGGTGTAATGCTCAAATGACCACATTCAAATTGGTAGATTCGTGAGATGCTAGTGCGACATGCGGACGTCTCCACAATGCGCTAGTTTCTATGAGTCAAATAGTCGACAGGGTTAGAAAGGGGCAAGGCGAAGGCTAATGGGTCAAGTGAGATGGACAAATGGACAAGGAGATGAAGAAGATCTCCAATCAGTATAAAGCGGAGGCTCTTATGTAGCATAGAATTACATGGGGTGCAATTTGCGACACTACATAACAATAAATATTTCAAGGCTGAGACAGCATAAGTAGCTCAAGGGTATTTTAAAAAATAGTAACAAGGTTTTAGGTAATGTAATACTAGATACAAATGAAATCAATCGTATTAGACAATTGAAGGACTATCTTACTAGGTAGGTTGATCCAAGCATAGTAACAACTCTTTAGGGACATCATTTAAGTACAAAGTCAAGAAAAACTAAGAGAGTTGGAGAATTAGTTCTCAATCAATCACAAATTAGGATGCTTCTAGAGTTACTAGGAACCCAAATTCACCTTTGAATTTGGGTTCCTAGTAACTCTAGAAGCATCCTAATTTGTGATTGATTGAGAACAAATAATTTTCGGAAGGGTTGATTGTAATGTCCCCTCTTCAAACTTAAACTCTGTCCAAACAAAGGTTAAATAATTCAGATAAAATATGGAATTACATTTAAATTTTATTTTTTATAATATCAAGGGGCATGAAGACTTAATAGAGGGAAAAGATATTCAAGAGGGATGAAGCAAGGACAATTCTCTTGACATTTTAGCAGTGTCAAGTTGCCTAGTGATTAGCAAGATGGATTTGGATTTCAAATAGTGGCGGCTGCAATATCTGGATCATTAGGAGAAGATGAAGAAAGAGGCAGAGCTTCTGTTTTATGAAACTCCATGTCATGGTTATTTTTAATGATGCTCTCCTTCTGGCATCTCCAATTTAATGAATATATTATAAAATTTTGCTGGAGGAGTCATATTTAAATTATATATATTTATATTTTGGGAAAATTATGTAAAAACTCTCTCTCTCAGTCGAAATGCACTATTCCTGATCGCTCCATTTGCTTCCATACGTTACATATTTTTTGACTTCCATACTGCATTTCCATGCATTTCTGATTGTCAATACGTGCTGCAGATGTAGAAAACGCCTCTCGGCATCATAATAATAAGAAATAATTAATAATTGCAAACAGAAATTAATTATAAGTCTTATAATTTCAAATTGCTTGCTAGAATTTTAATTTTTGTAAAAGTTTGCGTGACGAATCAGTTTTCAATGGAAGGGACGCAACCCTTCTCTCAAGACCTGCAATTGCTAATTATATAGATCCTCAATTTCTTTGTTGACAAGCATCCATCTATCTAACTTGTTGGTGAAGTGATTATAATTTGCAGACTTCCATTCTTGGCAGAACATTTTTTTCCAAAGAATTTTGGAGCGCAGTATCACATTTAGGTATGTGTTTCAAAATTCCATCAATTGTGGCTTCATATATACAATCAAAATTATAAAAATTATATAGGTAACATTTTACTACATGTTAAATGTAACACAGACAACTTCTCGACAAGTAGCTGTTGAAATTTTGTGCAATATTTACAATTAAAATATTAGTCGATAATTGTTTACAAACTCTATTAATTCATATCATTTGTCTTGAAAATCACAAGTGCTTTGATTGGGTTTGTAGGAGTTAGAGAAATATGACCAGGGGAAAGGGAATGAAGTCAAAGAGCAGTAACAAGCAGGTAAAATCTCAACTTTCGAGCAAATTAAACAAGTGCAAAAGTTAACATGGTAACTAATAAAGGCGATTGTACAACAAATTTGCAGGGTTTTAGCCAACACACACCAATAACAGTAAATGCAAAAGATGGCACAGAAGCGAGCAAAAGTGATGAGGTGACAAATTTGAAAAGACTGAATGAACATTTACTGACTACAATTACCAATGATAGAAAAGAAATAGACGGGTTGAAAAACAAATTGAGATTGTGTGATGATGCCAATAACAAATTGCTTGAAACGGTGACGTCAGATAAAAACAAGTGGATTTCTTGTGAAAAGGATATGAAAGGTACAATTTCAGAGTTAGAATATAAGCTCAAAGAAGCCAGAAATTTGAGTGAGAATCATGAAATGTTGTTCAGTCAATTGGGACGAGAAAAAAGTCTGTTGGAAAATAGGTTGAAAGAAAGTAGTGATGTAATTCAGGAATTACAAGGGCTTAAAAGTGAGCTTGATCAAACAAAACAATTGAGTGAGAATCTTGGAAAATTGTGTGCTCAATTAGGGCAGGAAAAAAATGAGCTGGAAAATAATTTGAAAAAATCCAATGATGTGATTAAGGAATTACAAAATAAAGTGACCGAGGATAGGAGCTTGTGGGATGCTTCCAAAACAAAATTGGAAGGAACAATTGTGGAGGTAGAAAATAAGCTTGATTCTGTGGTGCAGGAAAGAAATGTATTGAGTCAGAAACATAAGGACTTATGCGGTAGCTACAGAAATGAAAAAAAAGGGTGGAAAAAATGCAATGGTGGTGCTAATATGAAATTAAAAGCAAAGATGACTGAGAATCAGGGATTGTGGGATTCATATAGGGTGAATTTGGAAGGAAAAGTCGCGGAGCTGCAGAATGAGATGACAAATTCGAAAAGCCTGAATGAACGTTTACTGACTACAATTACCAATGATAGAAAAGAAATAGATGGGTTGAAAAACAAATTGATAATGTGTGATGATGCCAATAACAAATTGCTTGAAACAATCACTTCAGATAAAAACAAGTGGACTTCTTATGAGAAAAAGATGAAAAGTACAATTTCAGAGTTAGGGCAGGGAAAAAACGAGCTGGAAAATGATTTGAAAAAATCCAATGATGTGATTAGGGAGTTACAAGATAAAATGACTGAAGATAGGAGCTTGTGGGATGCTTCCAAGACAAAACTGGAAGCGACAATTGTGGAGGTACAAACTAAGCTTGACACTGTAGTGAAGGAAAGAAATGAATTGAGCCAGAAACATGAGGACTTGTACACTAGCTACAGAAATGACAAAAATGAATTGAAAAAATGCAATGATGGTGCTATGAAATTAAAAGCAAAGATGGCTGAGGATAAGGGATTGTGGGATTCATGTAGGGCGAATTTGAAAGGAAAAGTTGCACGGCTGCAAAATGAGATCCTTGACGAAAGAAAATCTAGCCAGAAACACCAAGAATTGTTGACTAAATTGAGGCAAGAAAAAATTGAGATGGAAAATAAGTTCATAAAAATCAATGATACTACTAAGAAATTGAATGCAAAGATTACTGAAGATAAGCTGTTGTGGGATTCTTGTCAGGAGAAGTTGGAAAAACAGGTTTCAGAGCTACAAAATGAGCTTAATGAAGCAAGGGTATTCAGCCAAGGACGTGAAGAACTGTGCAGTGAGCTGAGACGAGCAAAAACTGATTTGGAAGAAAAAGTTTTACAGCTCGAAGGTGATCTTAATGAAGCAAGAATTTTGATTAAGAAACATGAAGAATTGCGCTCTGAATTAATGAAAGAAAAGAACGAAATGCAAAATAAGGTAACAGAATGCAATGATGAGACTGAAGAATTGAAGGCAAAATTGGCTGAACGTGGGTTCTTGTGGGATTCTTCTAAGACAGAGTTGGAAGCCACTGTTGCAGGGCTGCAAAATGAGCTCAAAGAAACAAGATTGTTGAGCCTGAAACATGAAGAAGCATGCATTCAACTAAGGCATGAGAAAACAAAATTGGAAGACGAGTTGAAAGACTTGGATGATACGAATGAGGAATTACATGCCAAAATGACTGAAAACGGTTGGCTTTGGGATACTTGTAAGGCGAATTTAGAAGGTACAGTAATAAAGCTGCAGAAAAAGCTTAATGAAACAAAGATTCTGGCCCACAATAATCAAGTCTTATACAATGAAATAAGTAGAGAAAAAAGTGAGATGGAAACTAATTTTCATCAATCCATCAATGAAGCTAAACAATTAAAGGATAAAATAGCTGAAGAAGGGCACTTGTGGGATATATCTAAGCGAGAATTTGAAGTTACATTTGCAAAACTGCAAAATGAGCTTAATGAAGCGAGAATGTTAAGCCAGAAGCATGAAGATTCGTGGTCTCAGTCAGAACAGGAAAAAACTGAGTTGGAAAATAATTTTAATCAATCTATTAATGAAATTCAGCAATTAAAGGAAAAATTGGCTGAAGATAGGCACAAGTGGGATAGTTATAAGAGAGAATTTGAAATTACAATTGCAAAACTGCAAAATGAGCTCAACGAAGCGAGGATGCTAAGCCAGAAGCATGAAGATTTGTGGTCTCAATCAGAACAAGAAAAAAATGATTTGGAAAAGACTCTTATAGGGCTACAAAATGAAGTTGATGAAACAAAGATTTTGACAGTGAAAGACCAAGAGCTGTGTAAGGTGCTCAGAGAAGAAAACAATCGGATAGGAAATAAGTTGAAACAATGCAATGACAGTATTGGGAAATTAAATACAAAAGTTAAAGAAGACCAGCTATTGTGGGTTTGTAATAAGGAGGATTTGGAAAGCAGAGTTGCAGTTGTGCAGTATGAGAAAGAGACATTGATCCAGGAATATAAAGCTCTGTGGGCCCATTTAAGAGATGAAAAATATGAGTTGGAAGAAAAACTGAAAGAATGCAACGATAGGAATAAGGAATTGCATGCACAGATGAGAGAAGATTGCCGCTTGTGGGAAGCTTGTAAGGCAAAATTTGAAAACTCTGCTGCAAGGCTACAAAATAATTTTAATAAATCCATTAATGAAATTAAACAATTAAAGGAAAAATTGGCTGAAGATAAGCACATGTGGAATACTTCTAAGGGAGAATTTGAAGTTACAATTGCAAAACTGCAAAATGAGCTTAATGAAGCGAGAATGTTAAGCCATAAGCATGAGGATTTGTGCTCCCAATCAGAACATGAAAAATATGAGTTGGAAAAGACTTTTATACGGCTACAAAATAAGCTTGATGAAACAAACATTTTGAGAGAGAAAGACCAAGAATTGTGTAATGTGCTAAGAGAAGAGAATAATTGGTTAGGAAATAAGTTGAAAGACTGCAATGATAGGATTGCGGAATTAAATAAAAAAATTGAAGAAGACGAGAGGTTGTGGGTTACTAATAAGTCTGATTTGGAAAGAAAAGTTGCAGGTCTGCAGTCTGAGGAAGGGGTATTGAGCAAGGAATATAAACTTCTGTGGGCCCATTTAACAGATGAAAAAGATGAGTTGGAAAACAAACTGAGAGAATGCAAAGATAGGAATATGGAATTGCATGCACAGATGAGAGAAGATTGCCGCTTGTGGGAAGCTTGTAAGGCAAACTTCGAAGACTCTGTTGCAGGTTTACAAAATAAGCTCGATTTGATGACTAATGAAGGAATGATTTTGAGCCAAGAATATGTAGAACTGTGCATTGAATGCGAATTTTTGAAGGCACAGCTGGGAGATTATAATGATATACTAAGCTCTATGGAAGATGAAACAAGGAGTCTAATCTCTCTCTCAGAGAGCAATGCAAACACAGTGGAGGCCTTGCAAACTCAAGTGCGAATGATCACCCATGAACATACACATTTGAGCATGAAATATGAAGAACTTACAAATGAAAATGAATCTCAGAAATTGAAATTGGAAAATTATAATCATAGGCTTGATTCAGTGAAAAATGAGAGGAACTCACTTAGATCTACGTCAGAAAGTAGGGAGGAGGCTTTGCTCCAAGAAAATGGTTCATTGAAACAACAAGTCCATGAGCTTCAAAGCAAGTTGGGTATGTGGGCTAATGATTACAAACAAGTTCCCACTGATGATATGCTCGATTCAGAAACAGAGGAGAGGCAATTACTCACATCTCTATCAGAAACCAGTGATAAAGTGATGGAAGATCCGGTTATAGAGAACAGAACAGTGAAACGAGAAGCCCTTCAACTTTATCAAGAAAACCAACAATTACAAAAGGACATATCTAGTAAAAAGTCATTAATTCAAACAAAAGATGGAAATATTACAGAATTGAATGCAAAAAAGATTAAACTTAAGAATGCTGTCGAAGTGTTGGAAGAGATTGGAAGAAAAAATACCCAAGTACTGAAAGAATATGGAGGTATAAGGGAAGAGCAAGTGACGAGAAAGGAAAGTGAGGAGAAAAGGAAGGAGGGCAGTGGGAGGGTTTCACATCGAAACCAAACAGCCTTTATTGGTAATTTGATGTCTTGCATTCTTCTAGATATTGAGAAGTCTGACGTAAGCAGATGCTTGTCAACTGCCACAAAAAATATCATTCTTCCTTCTGATGCACTACTTTGTGGATGTCCTTATGGCTGGTTTGGTGGGATAGTATAAGTAGCCACCCTTTCTCCAAATTCTGTGAGAAATGTAATACTCTGGACGGGCAATGCCTCCAATTATTGAATTCATTTGGGCATTTTTTTAATTCTGATTGATGTATACTCAAACAATTCCTTCACTGCATTAAATTGTACTACTCTAAAATTCATTTTATAATTCATTTTTGAGATATCATATTTATTTATTATGGATGGACAATTTTTAAATTCTCATTGATGTATACTCTAATAAATGTTCCTGTAGTGTGCAAATTGACAAAGATATACATATAACACGAAACCACTTTCAGATAATTTAAAGTTCTAAATCTAATATAAAATCTTATATATTCATTGTCCTCGGTCAATTTTATAATCATAAATTTGATAAGAGAGATTAGATTTTCACGGTCTATAGAAATTATTGGTTTATTTCCAAATTCCAATATGTCCAACTTCAAAATTTAAAATGATCCATGATGAGCTAACTTAATTGAGAAATCTCTAAAATTATATTGTAGGGTTTTGAATAATAAGACAACCTCTAATCCATTATTATTATATCAATGAGACCATAATCTTGTAGGAAAGCTATAATGTCCTTGCCTCATTGTAATGGCATAGAATCAACTTGACATTAACATATGCATTATGTACAGATGTTATACAATTGTTTTATATATCTTTAATAATCTTTTTTAAATAATTATATCAAATTCTAAAAATTTAATCAAAAGATAAAATCGTCACTTTGTAATGTCTCAAGGGGCCTCCAAAACAAATAATTTTCTAGAGGTGTTGAAACCAAATTGAGATCAATTCTAAACATGATTATAAATGTATTAGTTTATCGAATTCCCTCATAGATAGGAGACTAATATATGCTTTTAACTATTATATATCTCACCGTTATATTAGTGCCCTAGATTCTTAAGTGAGTGGTATTGGCCTATTGAAATAGTCATGCATTGCTCAAATTCATTTTATGTCAACATATTTGAGCTCCATTTATAATTCATTATGACAAATATTGTACTTTAAATTTATATTTGCATTAAAAAAAGTTAGACCGAACAAAAAAATGAATAGTGTTGTTTAGAATACCTTCAGTAGTTTACTAGTTGATTATTGTCTTCTAAATATTAAACCCTTTGGAACATTTATAATATGTTATGTTTTCAATAAAAAAACTATTCATCCTTTAAAGTTTACCATAACTATGAAATGGGAGTGGTTGAACCAAGTGATTTGAGTTAGATAAGTATTAAAATAGTTGATGTTGAAAAAATCAAAATATTATATATGAATTCCACGCTAATTGGATTATATTTAATTTGCTATGTTAATTCAGTATTTTAAAGATCTCACTAAATTACCACATATTTTGTATATTGGTTATTAAATTCTATTTTGATATATGCTATAATATTTTTCTTTCAATATTAATAACAAAATCACTATAAATAATTAAATAGCTTAAAAAGAAAAAAGCCCTACATTTTAGTAATAGAACTTATTCTAGAAACGTCATTATTATCTTTTTTACTCATTTACTTTATAAAATCATAATTAGCATGCTGAAGAATAAAACAAATATAATAATAATTGATAAATAAAATGTACACCAACAAAATATAACACTTAAACTAGATATTTAAATATGACAAGATAGATATCTCAGACATGTTCTACCTAGATTAGAATCAAATACATTATCATTACTTCAATCTTGTAGTATAAGTTATATTTTTTAATTTTTTCCTAAGGCTATATAAGCCTTTAAAAAATCTTCTATGATAGCCTTCTTTTTTGTGGCTTCCAATTATGGAATCATTTGTTAAATTTTTTTCTTCAATTATATTGAAATAAAGGAGAGGTTAAAATTTATTCAAAGCTAAAGAATAACAAAGCAAGGGCGTCAAACAGCCCTAGGCCGCCTATAATAAGTTTCTAATTTATTTTGTCATCTTCATAACTTGTAATTAATAGATGGATTGCTAGCATTTTTACTCAATCTATAGTAAAAAATTATTTAAAATGTAATCTCCTAGACCCAAATTTTTTTATACTAAACTTTGTACATATATATGACCTTTAAAAATTTATCACTCCTAATTCCACTCTTTATAGTTCTTAATTAATTTTTTATTTTGGTTTTATTTAGATTATTGATTAGTCATCCCAAACATGTGTCCTTTCATTATTGGACTTGTTTTTATTTTGAAAGGTTGTGTTTGTTAATGCAATATTATTTTATGGATTATGCAAATAGATATAAACATAAATTTTAGCTTAGTTAGGTGTCCCACTTATGGATATTTAACTCACCATCCCTTAAAATTTTGGGGGAAGATAACTAACCTCCACTCCCTATTAGTGGGAGGGGAGTCGACTTCTGAGTGTATTTTCATCATTCTGGCTAGATTTTCTTTCCTTCTTCCTATATGTGCATCTCATTCTTGAATTAATTCAAATGTTTATTTATCCAATTTTATGTTCTCTTTTACATTGAATTATTTATTTTCAATATGGTAGGTAGGACATGCATTTCTTTACCTTATGTAGCTCAATTTGATACTAGCATATAAGTGGAGTTTCTAACAAATTATACATAGTATCTAAGGTAGATCTATAATTAATTATTTGTTTATTATTTTTATGGGTTATTTTTTTGGAAAATATTGGTGAATGTGTATTAGTAGAGGCTGTGGATCTTCTAGTGAGGGAAAAGAGGTTGCAAATTTTTTTTGGTGTATTTGCATGTATGTAATATCTAAGAGGTTGATCTTTTAGTGGTGCCATCTTTCACTAAAATATTTGAAGACCATGATTTAGATCTTTATTTATAGGGTGAACTCACAATGTTGGTTTCCACTTTTCCGTACATCTCGAGTTTTGGTGAAATGATACATTTTTAAAAAAATATAACGATTTAAGCTTTAAGAGGTCTTGTTTGAAGTACTTAATTGAAGAGAGTTAGATCAAAGTCTCTTAGATCAAAATTTCTTGGATAGAACCTCTCTACTTCTAAATCATACTTGCAATAGAGTCTCCTTTCCATCTGTAAAATGCTGATAAAAAACCAATTTTACATTACCTTTTGGGGGGTCAAATGAATTTATTTAGAAGTTTATTTTTTAAGAATTTAGCCATTATTATAATCTTTCCAAATAGTATAATTTTTAATATATTTAATTTCATTAATATAGTTTTATTTTATTTCATTAATATCAAATGGATATATGTCAAAATTACAGTTAACTCGAATTCAAATCTTAATAAAATATGAAATATTGAAGATAATGTTACAAAATCAATTGAAAACACAAGATATGGATGTTTAAAAAACCAAATTCAAAATAATCACGTTCATATCTTTTATAGGAAAAAAGTTGCGCTATATAAAGTGAGTGTCACTCTTTAAAAATGTTGTTTTTTGAGAAAAAGGTTAGTTTTCGAGGGAGATAGAATAATGGAAGAAAATGGATTTCAAATATTATCAAAAAGTAATTTCTACAATCTACATACTAAATCACACAAATCACTAGTTCACATCATCTAAAAATTCCTTACGTTCTAGAAGTAATAGGTGTTTGAATCTAAAGTTTTTTTCTAAAAATGAATATTGTAGTGTCAAAGTTGGCAAAATAGTGTAACCCACTATTGTGGGTTCACCATTTATAAACATTCCTTTAATTCTTATTAAGCCATGTAATATCTATTTTAGGTGGCATTTTTTTCATCTCTATTTGCTCATGTATTCCTTTTTTGATATTTAGAACCTAGTGTATAGATCTCTCTTGGATACTAGAGAAAAACAACATCAAAGGTGTGAAAATCTTTGTTCAATCATTTATTGTAGATCCATGGACCAATATTTTTTGATAAAAGGTATAGAAATCAATAGTAGGGCACATGAATCAAAAATAGTCACAAAAAATCAATAGATTATGAGAATCAATATCCCTAATAATTTTAAGAATACCACATTGTCAAATTAAAACCAATAGTTTAATCCTTGGTCTCATGGTAGGGTCACATGAGGGAGAAAACCCTTTGATCTTATTAATTAGGGATTAAATTCCCCCCACTTTTTGTTTGCCTATAAAATTGATTTTTGAAGGTATGTAAATTACTGTTTTCAAAAATATTAAGTATAATTTAGGCAACATAGGGAAATTTTTTAAATTGTCATAACTTTTGATTGGCAACTTGAAATTGAGCGCCATTTTTTTGAAAGTTGATTTTCTCGTATGCTTGATCTATTAGGAACATTACCTCTCTAAAATTAAAAAGTCAATTTTTTTGTTCCTTAGGATTTATCTAAGCAATAAACATATAAATTGCAAAATTTTGGGGTGATCCAATATTGAATATGGGGGACATTGTATGTTATCTTGAACACTTCCTACTTTCCTTCCATTTAATAATTTTTTATTTTTCTTGTAATAATTTAATTTCTAGCATGGATTCAACTGAATTCAACACATTAATAATACCATTTAGCTATCATAATTGGAAACTAAAAGTACAACTTGTGCTAAAGAATAAAGTGTTGTATAGGATTACAATGGGCATTGAGAAAGAACATACTAGTGGGGAAGAGAAATAAAACAAATTTAATAAATGTGACCAAGCCTTTGGATTCGTGTGTCTTATTATATCTCATAAACTCCTCTTTCATGTAGAATCCTTGATTCAACCCAATGAAGTGCATATTATTTTAGAGAAATTCTTCTAGAAAGAGAATGAAATGAAAGGTTACAAGTTATAGAATAATCTCATAGGTTTTCTCTCTAATTCCTTTGACACCATAGAGGACTTCACCAAATTTAAGTAATGAAGGTTACTATTAAAATAATATGGAATAAAGAAAAATGAGAATTAGTTAGTTCTTTCTATACTATACCATGTTTGCTTTTGCCTTCTACTCCATCTAAAGGGCTCTGGGGAAAGTTTGAAAGATACATTCTCTAGATAAATTAATTGTAATCTTGAATACAGAGTAATATAACTTAATACAAATGACCACATTGAATTCTAGGAAACTATAAGTTCTCATTACTAGGAATGTGACATAACAAGATTCATATAACAAATAGGAGAAGCAAAAACAAATTAAAGGATTAAGAGATCAAGAAAGAATAAAAAATTATGATACTACAAAAAAAAATCAAAACTTCTTCTCATCAAGGGAAACATAAGAAAGAAAAAGTGGAATTTTTTTATTAGAAGAAAATTTTGCATGAAGAGCACAAACATTTGAAGAAGTAGATTGATCACCCCAAACACCTTCTTAAGAAGAATAGTATAAGGGTCCCTAAATATATCAAATAATCCTCATCAACTCAAAAATATACCAAGACAAAGAAACTATATAAAGATAAAACTAAGAAAAAGGCTCTAGTTAATACTGAATCATCATCAAATTCATATTGGATCGTTGAATTAGGTTCCTAACATCACATGGGAACTTCCCATGTTGTGTTTTCTTCCTAAGAGACTCATACTATGTATGTCATCACTTTTGGTAATGAAACTTCAATACTAGTTATAGGGAGAGGGATTGTTATAGATAAAGGTAGAATATACACTTTTTTTTTTCGTGTTCTTTTTTAAAGGAAAGCATATAAAGATGGGAGATGAAAAAATTCCTATACAAATTTATTACCCAATATAATACATAAAATGGGGGAATTATAAAATCCTTATATTATGGGTTAGAAGTGGTTGAGCCTAGAGTTAAAATACTGAACTAGAATAAGGCCATGTTATAACAAACTCTTACTTGTAAGAAGAAAAGAAATCTCTCTCTCTCTCTCTCTCTCTCTCTCTCTCTCTCTCTCTCTCTCTCTCTCTCTCTCTCTCTCTCTCTCTCTCTCTCTATCAACCTACTTATATAACTTACTCTTCCTCATCCTCGCATTAAATACATAAACTAAACATTTGAGTACACGTGGTATTTACATATATACATTTACATATACTTAATTATATTTTATGCGGGTAAGTGCACAAAGATCAAGGACCAAAAAAGTGACAAAATTTCTTTTGGCCTCCATCAAACATTATGGCGCACACAAAATAAGGCACATGCCAAATACAGCGTATGCCTTATTTGGCATGCACCAAATAGCTATAACAATTTTTTTTTTTTTTAAATGGACATTCA
Source organism: Cryptomeria japonica (assembly GCF_030272615.1). Lineage (NCBI taxonomy): Eukaryota > Viridiplantae > Streptophyta > Pinopsida > Cupressales > Cupressaceae > Cryptomeria > Cryptomeria japonica. The sequence continues at coordinate 212,283 of NW_026728946.1, forward strand.
ACCTTCATTTTTCTATAAACCCCACATTTTGAGCTCTGATTTTGGCTTTCCAGACTATGCACGCAAAATAGAAATATTGTTTTTGCTTCTAGAGTTGTTAGATCTTCATCGACATGATTATATGTTTGTGGTAAGTAATTGTTCTATTATATGTCATTCTACAATTCATTTTTTATATATATTATACATTGATGTCTATACTTATGATTGTATCAGTTGGAGCTACAAAGAATTCTAGATAGGAGGTCTAGTGAACACATTCGAAAGAGGCCATCATCACATACATATCCATCCCCGTGATAGTCGAAGGTAGCTTGTGATCTATTTCCTCATGATAGTGGGAAATCAGTAGACTAGAGGCCTTTGTTGTATGCCTATGTGGAATTTTTGAGGATATATTTTGTATTTTGTATATGTGACATATATGTCCATATGGTTACTTGTTCCCTTGCATCATTGTATTGGATATATATGTTATACTCTTATTGAAATTGACCATTGTGTGACTTTATAAACTTTTCTAGTTGATGCAAATCATATTGCAACTATTATACATAATCACAAAAATATATTTGATTGCTGAAATGAATATTCTGTAATTATATCAACATTTTTCTGTGAGAGATATTATATATTCAATCAGTTTTGTCTACAATTGTTATTACATTCCTAATTGAACTCAATTTTTTTTCACAATTCAACTTCGTAATTTGGTAGCTAGTAAATATTTATAGTTTAATGCCTAGAATTTCAATTTTGTCATAGTTCATGGAGACAAATAGTAGTACCATTATCATAGTTACATTTTTTGTTTCCCTATCTAGTCTTTTCAATTTACTTGCAGTTAGTTTATTAGGGTTAGACTAAGTTATAATGTTTGATTTTGCAGTATTTAACAAATATGCTTAAGAAACAAATAACTCTTTTAATTGAAAAAAAATTCTTTCTTTCTAGTACAAGCAAGATTTCAACTCTTACATTAAATTTGGACCCTCTAAACTACATTCAAAATTAAAATTACTTTTATTTTATACCCATTTACTCAAAAAACATGTCACCACTTTCACCTTATATTATTAAAAAATATCACTAATTTCACCTTATATTACTAAAATGTATCATCACTTTCACATTACCATCCCAGAAATAAAGATTGAAAACACAGTTCAACAAGGTGCCTTTCATTTGAACAATACAATATAAATTTTGTTTCATTCCAACATGACACGAAATACCTGACAAAATTCCTCCTAAAGTAATTAAAAAGCAGACTAATTGTTGATGCTTATAGGGTTACAAAGAAGAATGTCAGGTCTCATACTCATCCCACACATGTAGATTGTGTTTTTATGAACTCGAGTGGTTGAATGAGCTATTTATATTAGAAGAGTGTTTAGAAATGTCATATTTGTCTATTTCCACTTTCATTATCAAACTTGTGGTTTGATCACTCCATTTGATATCTATTGTCCTAAAATGAAGACTAATTTGTTTACAAACAACATTTTTTTATATATTTCATAAAAATTAACTCTATTTGATTGTCACATATGTTTAATAAGGGGCATGACACAAACGCGTAGGTTCAGATGGATCGTATGCATGTTCCATGGACTCCAAGATATGCAACGTGAAAGTTTGACAATTTTTTATACTTTGAGCACTAAAGGGAAAGCATTTCTAGGGCGTGGCTCGTAAGGATCGAGCAAGTTGTCGTGCTAAAAAGGGGCATAAGTAGCATTAAATATACCACTAGGATGCGCTTGTGCTAACGGTTTGTTCCCGGGATGAGTGGATCAAAACTCAGGGTATCTTGTCGCCTTTCATTGAATGCATCTGACACTTTTTGTTGCAAGCGAAAAAGAGGCGGCATAGGCAAATGGAATTGAGTGATCCAAAATTAAGATAGGTGATTTTAGGAGGTGATGACATATCCCGATAGATTCAAAGGACTCATTCACACATGTCACGGGCTTCGAGAGATGCAACGTCAGAGTTTGATAGGTTTTCGCACTTTGATGACCACTCAAAGGAAAGTGTTACTAGGGTGTGTCTCGGAAGGATCGGTTGAGTTGATGAGAAGAAAGGGGCATGGCCAGCATAAATGCAGCCACTGAGACAAGTTTGAGCTGACAGTTCATGCCAAAGAAGAGCGGACTAAAAGTTAGGGTTTGTTGTCACCTTTCATTGAATGCATCTGAAACTTTTTGTTGCAAGCAAAAAAGAGGCAGCATAGGAAAATGGAATTGAGTAATAGAAAAATGAGATAGGTTTTTGTAGTCAACCATGACACAACCCTATAGGTTGAGATGACTCATTTGCATGTGTCAAGAGCTCCAAGAGACGAAACATCAAAGTTTGATAGTTTTGCACATTTTGAGCACTCAACAAAAAGGGTCACTACGGTGTGTCTTGCAATGATTAAGTGACTTGGCGAAAAAAATAGGGGCATGGGTACCATAACCTCGGCCATCAATAGAAGTTGTATTTGATTGTTCATGCCCAAGATGAGTGGATAAAAAGTTAGGGTATGTTGTCGTCTTTCATTGATTGCATTTGACACTTTTTGTTGCAAACAAAAAAGTGGTGGCATAGACAAATATAATTGAGTAATCCAAAATTGACATAGGTTTTTTTAAGTGGTCATGACATGACCTCATAGGTTTAGAGGACTCATTGAAAGGTGCCACAGGCTCCAAGATATGCAACGCCAAACTTTGAGCACTCAGGGGAAAGCGTCGCTACCGTGTGGCTTGAAAGGATGGAGCAAGTTGGTAAGTGAAACCAGGGAATGGCTAGCATAAACCTGACCACCCAGATGCTCTCGCGCTAATGGTTCATACCCAAGATGAGTGTATCAAAAGTTAGGGTATATTATTGCCTTTCATTGAATGCATTTTACACTTTTTGTTGCAGGTGAAAAAGTGACGCCATAGGAGAATGGAATTGAGTGAGCCAAAACAAAGAGAGGGTTTTGTAAGTGGTCATGACACAACCCCGTGATTTCAAATGACCCATTCGTAGGTTCCACAGGCTCTAAGATATGCAATGTCAAACTTTGATAATTTTGCACACTTTGAGCACTCAAGGGAAATTATCGCTACAGTGTGGCTCAAAAGGATCACCGAGTTGGCGAGCCAAACAAGGGCATGTATAGCATAAAACAAGACACTTGGATGCATTCACACCAAACGTTTGTTCTCAAGAATTGCATTTCGAAAGTTAGGGTATATTGTATCCTTTACTTGAATGCATTTTACACTTTTTGTTGCAAGCGAAAAAGTGATGCCATAGAAAAATGGAATAGTGAGCCAAAAATGTCAAAGGTTTTTGTAAATGGTTGTGACACAATTTTGTGGGTTCAGGCGGCTTGTTTTCAAGTTATAAGGGCTCAAAGATACGAAACGTCAAAGTTTGACAGTTTTGCATACTTTGAGCACTCAAGGGGAAGCGTCGCTACGGTGTGGCTCTGAAGGATCGGGAAAGTTGGTGAGTTAAACAAGGGCATGGCTATAGTAAACCCAGCCACCTGGATGTTCTCCTTCTGACAGTTTGTGCACAAGGTGACCAGATTGAAAGTTAGGGTATGTTAGCGCCTTTCATTGAAAGTTAGCGTATATTGTCACCTTTCATTTAATCCATTTTACACTTTTTTTTGTAAGGAAAAAAGTGATGCCATAGGAAAATGGAATTGAGTGAACCAAAACTGAGATAGTTTTTTGTAAGTGGCTATGTCATGACCTCTTGGGTTCATATGTCTCATTCGTAGGTGTCATGGGCTTTGATATACGCAACGTCAAAGTTTCACAGTTTTGCCTACCCAATCAGCATCAGTATAAACTTTTAAATCAAAATCATTTCTCTTTTGATATACTAAGCCATAATCTCCACTGCCTCTCAGGTATCTGAAAATTCTCTTGATTGTTGTCATATGGGTTTCCTTGGGATCTGCAGAGAATCTTGCAACAATACCTACTGCATGTGCTATATCCGGTCTACTGTGCACAAAATATTGTAACTTTCCAATCATGGATCGGTAAAGTGTCTCATCAACAGATGCAAATTCATCATTCTTTGATAGCTTACAGCTAGTAGTCATAGGAGTATTTACTGGTTTTGAATCCTCCATTCCAAATTTCTTCAAGATTTCTTTTATGTATCAGAGCACCCATTGGCCCTTTATACATAATTGTGAAGGTTAAGGATATCCCTTGCCGTGGTGCCCTAATTGATCCCTCTTGCATGGTTAATGTCATAACTGAAGAGTATCTTTTCACTTTACGATTGCATAAACCACTATATATGATGTTTCTAATGTGGTTGTGAAGTTATTTGATTGCTTATCTTGTCCTACCATTGGCTCTATTACCCTTCATGTTGAAGTTTATACTAAATACATACATGTTGACTTTGTTACCATACCTTCTTCTGAGAAGTTCCGTTTGAAGATGGGTTATCCTTGGCTATCTTACATGAAGGATATTGCTTCTCCAATCCACAAGTTTCTAAAATTTCCTCACAATGGAGAAATCATAATCATGAACCATAGCTTATTTCGTCCATCTGAAAGAAGCCTCGTTTTTCCTATTGATTTCTTTTGGCCTGAAGATTTTCAATCTCTTCCATCAAGGAGGGATGCTCTTTTTCAACCTTATCAAAAATGGAAGAACGATATGATTTTATCCTTAAGTCAACCTAGATCCCCAACACTTGACATTCCTATTACTCTTCAAGATAAGGTTCTTCCCCTCACAGATAGAACTAATCTCCCTCCTAAGGAAGATTGTCCACCTATACCTATGGATGTGACTTTACCTTCTCTTAAGGAGAACAACAATATTCTTCCTAAGGTTAGACCTATACCTCCTCCTCTTGATGGACCTGGTCTCCTTCCTACACCTAATATTCCTCCTTTCTATGGCTTTGTTCCACCTCCTTCCTCTTATCGAGAGATGAGGCTTGCTTCTCCCATTGTGAAACCAAAAAAACCTCAACCTCAACCTTCCACTTTCAAGGAGAAAAACATTCCTACTTTTTCAAGTGTTCCTCCTTGTCCTCAGTATTCCAATAAGACTTGACGGAATCGTTGTGTGAGAGAATGCAAACAAAGACGTCGTGTTTGATCTCGTGAAGCTATCCCTCAAAATACTCAATCTCCTTAGACTCCATCAGCTGACTTGATTCCCTTTTCTCCTAAGAAAGATGTTCAACCTACATCTCCTAATCATAAGTAGCACAAACCATGTGATGGTTTTACACCTATTTGTGTTCTAGCTCCTCTTTCTCTACACTTTGATGAAGAAATGGGTGAAAATTTTATTTATAATGGAAATACAAATCCTAATACTTCAGATAGTGAGTAGGAGTATGTTGATGTGGACAAGTATTTATCAGATGAATTTTCACAAACCCTAATCCTAGCTCCTAGAATCAAACAAAGTGACTTACCACTTGAGCATAGTCCTTGTTTGGATCTTGTGATCTAGCTCCATCTGTTGTGCTCGATGTCGTTCCTCTGGCATGTTTCTCGCCTTCCTGAAATAGTGATTTACAAGATTGGGTGGCAGATGTTGTGCTAGATTAGCAATATTGGCACTGCAAATATTCCCCCTATCCTTTCTTTCTCTATTGTAACCATTCTTATTTATGTATCCATGTTCTTCTATTCTTCCCTTACTGTCTACTTGGAGACGATGCAAAGCATTGAGATCTTTTCTTTGTCTCTTTCATGTTGACTCAAAAGATATCCTCTCTTCCCTTTCTTCTAAGGCAGTGTCCTTCTTTGGGGAATGATGATTATTATATGCATATACATACATGATATAGATGAGTTATCATATAGCACACTGACCCTGAGGAAAGCAACAATACCTCATGTTTTGTGTTCATTATCCTTGAGTTTATTCCTCGATCGGGGGCTAAATCCTTGCGATAATGTGCTCCCTCCTTCTCTCTCTCTTGGGTGTATCCCGACTTAAAGAAATCGTTCCCGATAAGGCATGCGCGATCGCTTTAACGTGGGGGCATACACTCCCCTCATATTTTCCTTCTTGTGATACTTAGAATTAATAAGTGAACTTTTTCTTTCTTTCTAATCTTTGGTATCCTTGCTTTCATGACTCATAGTGAAGTGAACTTTTCTACTTGCAGTCATGGTTCTCCCCTTCTCGATATTCCCTTTTACTTTGTCAATCAAAGTCGTAACATCCTAAGTCCACTAGGGGCTTGGTGCATCTTGCCTCCTTGACATGGAAAAAGTTTTTCAATCTTGTTTCCTTGAACTTTACCGCTAGCATTGGTGTCCGCTTATACTCCTACTAAAGTGGGGGCTAAATGTAGTGTCATAAACTTGTGACCCTACAAATTTTTGATTGCATTAGGGTCCTCATGAACGCAAGATTGAATCCATTAGCCTGATCCGAGAGGGGAGATTGCTCAGCCCTCATAACAGCTTCTTTCTCAGCTCATTTTGGTTTTATTTAGATTATTGATTAGTCATCCCAAACATGTGTCCTTTCTTTATTGGACTTGTTTTTATTTTGAAAGGTTGTGTTTGTTAATGCAATATTATTTTATGGATTATGCAAATAGATATAAACATAAATTTTAGCTTAGTTAGGTGTCCCACTTATGGATATTTAACTCACCATCCCTTAAAATTTTGGGGGAAGATAACTAACCTCCACTCCCTATTAGTGGGAGGGGAGTCGACTTTTGAGTGTATTTTCATCATTCTGGCTAGATTTTCTTTCCTTCTTCCTATATGTGCATCTCATTCTTGAATTGATTCAAATGTTTATTTATCCAATTTTATGTTCTCTTTTACATTGAATTATTTATTTTCAATATGGTAGGTAGGACATGCATTTCTTTACCTTATGTAGCTCAATTTGATACTAGCATATAAGTGGAGTTTCTAACAAATTCTACATGGTATCTAAGGTAGATCTATAATTAATTTTTTTTTATTATTTTTATGGGTTATCTTTTTGGAAAATATTGGTGAATGTGTATTAGTAGAGGTTGTGGATCTTCTAGTGAGGGAAAAGAGGTTGCAAATTTTTTTGGTGTATTTGCATGTATGTAATATCTAAGAGGTTGATCTTTTAATGGTACCATCTTTCACTAAAATATTTGAAGACCATGATTTAGATCTTTATTTATAGGGTGAACTCACAATGTTGGTTTCCACTTTTTCGTACATCTCGAGTTTTGGTGAAATGATACATTTTTAAAAAAATATAACGATTTAAGCTTTAAGAGGTCCTGTTTGAAGTAATTAATTGAAGAGAGTTAGATCAAAGTCTCTTAGATCAAAATTTCTTGGATAGAACCTCTCTACTTCTAAATCATACTTGCAATAGAGGCTCCTTTCCATCTGTAAAATGCTGATAAAAAACCAATTTTACATTACCTTTTGGGGGCTCAAATGAATTCCTTTGGAAGTTTATTTTTTAAGTATTTAGCCATTATTATAATCTTTCCAAATAGTATAATTTTTAATATATTTAATTTCATTAATATAGTTTTATTTTATTTCATTAATATCAATTGGATATATGTCAAAATTACAGTTAAGTCGACTTCAAATCTTAATAAAATATGAAATATTGAAGATAATGTTACAAAACCAATTGTAAACACAAGATATGGGTGTTTAAAAAACCAAATTCAAAAGAATCACGTTCATATCTTTTATAGGAAAAAAGTTGCACTATACAAAGTGAGTGTCACTCTTTAAAAATATTGTTTTTTGAAAAAAAGGTTAGTTTTCGAGGGAGATAGAATAATGGAAGAAAATGGATTTCAAATATTATTAAAAAGTAATTTCTACAATCTGCATACTAAATCACACAAATCACTAGTTCTCATCATCTACAAATTCCTTACGTTTTAGAAGTAATAGGTGTTTGAATCTAAAGTTTTTTTCTAAAAATGAATATTGTAGTGTCAAAGTTGGCAAAATAGTGTAACCCACTATTGTGGGTTCACCATTTATAAACATTCCTTTTATTCTTATTAAGCCATGTAATATCTATTTTAGGTGGCATTTTTTTCATCTCTATTTGCTAATGTAATCCTTTTTTGATATTTAGAACCTAGTGTATAGATCTCTCTTGAATACTAGAGAAAAACAACATCAAAGGTGTGAAAATATTTGTTCAATCATTTATTGTAGACCCATGGACCAATACTTTTTGTTCAAAGGTATAGAAATCAATAGTAGGGCACATGAATCAAAAATAGTCATAAAAAATCAATATATTATGAGAATCAATATCCTTAATAATTTTAAGAATAGCACATTGTCAAATTAAAACCAATATTTTAATCATTGGTCTCATGGTAGGGTCACATGAGGGAGAAAACCTTTTGATCTTATTAATTAGGGATTAAATTCACCCCACTTTTTGTTTGGCTATAAAATTTATTTTTGAAGGTATGTAAATTACTGTTTTCAAAAATATTAAGTATAATTTAGGCAACATAGGGAAATTTTTTAAATTGTCATAACTTTTGATTGGCAACTTGAAATTGAGCGCCATTTTTTTGAAAGTTGATTTTCTCGTATGCTTGATCTATTAGGAACATTACCTCTCTAAAATTAAAAAGTCAATTTTTTTGTTCCTTAGGATTTATCTAAGCAATAAACATATAAATTGCAAAATTTTGGGGTGATCCAATATTGAATATGGGGGACATTGTATGTTATCTTGAACACTTCCTACTTTCCTTCCATTTAATAATTTTTTATTTTTCTTGTAATAATTTAATTTCTAGCATGGATTCAACTGAATTCAACACATTAATAATACCATTTAGCTATCATAATTGGAAACTAAAAGTACAACTTGTGCTAAAGAAAAAAGTGTTGTATAGGATTACAATGGGCACTGAGAAAGAACATACTAGTGGGGAAGAGAAATAAAAATTTTTTAGTAAATGTGACCAAGCCTTTGGATTCGTGTGTCTTATTATATCTCATAAACTCCTCTTTCAAGTAGAATCCTTGATTCAACCCAATGAAGTGCATATTATTCTAGAGAAATTCTTCTAGAAAGAGAATGAAATGAAAGGTTACAAGTTATAGAATAATCTCATAGGTTTTCTCTCTAATTCCTTTGACACCATAGAGGACTTCACCAAATTTAAGTAATGAAGGTTACTATTAAAATAATATGGAATAAAGAAAAATGAGAATTAGTCAGTTCTTTCTATTCTATACCATGTTTGCTTTTGGCTTCAACTCCATCTAAAGGGCTCTGGGGAAAGTTTGAAAGATACATTCTCTAGATAAATTAATTGTAATCTTGAATACAGAGTAATATAACTTAATACAAATGACCACATTGAATTCTAGGAAACTATAAGTACTCATTACTAGGAATGTGACATAACAAGATTCATATAACAAATAGGAGAAGCAAAAACAAATTAAAGGATGAAGAGATCAAGAAAGAATAAAAAATTATGATACTACAAAAAAAAATCAAAACTTCTTCTCAACAAGGGAAACATAAGAAAGAAAAAGTGGAATTTTTTTATTAGAAGAAAATTTTGCATGAAGAGCACAAACATTTGAAGAAGTAGATTGATCACCCCAAACACCTTCTTAAGAAGAATAGTATAAGGGTCCCTAAATATATCAAATAATCCTCATCAACTCAAGAATATACCAAGACAAAGAAACTATATAAAGCTAAAACTAAGAAAAAGGCTCTAGTTAATACTGAATCGTCATCAAATTCATCTTGGATCATTGAATTAGGTTCCTAACATCACATGGGAACTTCCCATGTTGTGTTTACTTCCTAAGAGACTCATACTATGTATGTCATCACTTTTGGTAATGAAACTTCAATACTAGTTATAGGGAGAGGGTTTGTTATAGATAAAGGTAGAATATACACTTTTTTTTTTCATGTTCTTTTTTAATGGAAAGCATATAAAGATGGGAGATGAAAAAATTCCTATACAAATTTATTATCCCATATAATACATGAAATGGGGGAACTATAAAATCCTTATATTATGGGTTAGAAGTGGTTGAGCCTAGAGTTAAAATACTGAACTAGAATAAGGCCATGTTATAACAAACTCTTACTTGTAAGAAGAAAAGAAATCTCTCTCTCTCTCTCTCTCTCTCTCTCTCTCTCTCTCTCTCTCTCTCTCTCTCTCTCTCTCTCTCTCTCTCTCTCTCTCTCTCTCTCTCTCAACCTACTTATATAACTTACTCTTCCTCATCCTCACATTAAATACATAAACTAAACATTTGAGTAGACATGGTATTTACATATATACATTTACATACACTTAATTATATTTTATGCGGGTAAGTGCACAAAGGTCGGGGACCAAAAAAGTGACAAAATTTCTTTTGGCCTCCATCAAACATTATGGTGCACACAAAATAAGGCACATGCCAAATATGGCACACGCCTTATTTGGCATGCACCAAATAGCTATAACAATATTATTTTATTTTAAATGGACATTCAAACTTCATTTTTCTATAAACCCCACATTTTGAGCTCTGATTTTGTCTTTCTAGGCTGTGCATGCAAAATAAAAATATTGTTTTCGCTTCTAGATTTGTTAGATCTTCATCAACATGATTATATGTTTGCGGTAAGTAATTGTTCTATTATATGTCATTCTACAATTCATTTGTTATATTTATTATACATTGATGTCTATACTTATGATTGTATCAGTTGGAGCTACAAAGAATTCTATATAGGAGGTCTAGTGAACACATTCGAAAGAGGCCATCATCACATACATATCCATCCTCGTGATAGTCGAAGGTAGCTTGTGATCTATTTCCTTATGATAGTGGGAAATCAGTAGACTAGAGGCCTTTGTTGTATGCCTATGTGTAATTTTTGAGGATATATTTTGTATTTTGTATATGTGACATATATGTCCATATGGTTACTTGTTCCCTTGCATCATTGTATTGGATATATATGTTATACTCTTATTGAAATTGACCATTGTGTGACTTTATGACCTTTTTTAGTTGATGCAAATCATATTGCAACTATTATACATAATCACAAAAATATATTTGATTGTTGAAATGAATATTCTCTAATTATATCAACATTTTTCTATGTGAGATATTATATATTCAATCGGTTTTGTCTACAATTGTTATTACATTCCTAATTGAACTCAATTTTTTTTCACAATTCAACTTCATAATTTGGTAGCTAGTAAATATTTATAGTTTAATGCCTAAAATTTCAATTTTGTCATAGTTCATGGAGACAAATAGTAGTACCATTATCATAGTTACTTTTTTTGTTTCCCTATCTAGTCTTTTGAATGTACTTGCAGTTAGTTTATTAGTGTTAGACTAAGTTATAAAGTTTGATTTTGCAGTATTTAACAGATATGCTTAAGAAACAAATGACTCTTTTAATTGAAAAAAAATTCTTTCTTTCTAGTACAAGCAGGATTTCAACTCTTACATTAAATTTGGACCCTCTAAACTACATTCAAAATTAAAATTACTTTTATTTTATACCCACTTACTCAAAAAACATGTCACCACTTTCACCTTATATTATTAAAAAATATCACTAATTTCACCTTATATTACTAAAATGTATCATCACTTTCACATTACCATCCCAGAAATAAAGATTGAAAACACAGTTCAAGAAGGTGCCTTTCATTTGAACAATACAATATAAATTTTGTTTCATTCCAACATGACACGAAATACCTTACAAAATTTCTCCTAAAGTAATTAAAAAGCAGACTAATTGTTGATGCTTATAGGGTTACAAAGAAGAATGTCAGGTCTCATACTTATCCCACACATGTAGATTGTGTTTTTATGAACTCGAGTGGTTGAATGAGCTATTTATATTAGAAGAGTGTTTAGAAATGTCATATTTGTCTATTTCCACTTTCATTATCAAACTTGTGGTTTGATCACTCCATTTGATATCTATTGTCCTAAAATGAAGACTAATTTGTTTACAAACAACATTTTTTTATATATTTCATAAAAATTAACTCTATTTGATTGTCACATATGTTTAATAAGGGGCATGACACAAATGCGTAGGTTCAGATGGATCGTATGCACATTCCATGGACTCCAAGATATGCAACGTGAAAGTTTGACAATTTTTTATACTTTGAGCACTCAAGGGAAAGCGTTTCTACGGCGTGGCTCGTAAGGATCGAGCATGTTGTCGTGCTAAAAAAGGGGCATAAGTAGCGTAAAATATACCACTAGGATGCACTTGTCAAAGTTTGATAGTTTTTCGCACTTTGATGAGCACTCAAGGGAAAGTGTTACTAGGGTGTGTCTCGGAAGGATCGGTTGACTTGATGAGAAAAAAAGGGGCATGGCCAGCATAAATGGAGCCACTGAGACAAGTTTGAGCTAACAGTTCATGTTGAAGATGAGCAGACTGAAAGTTAGGGTTTGTTGTCACATTTTAATGAATGCGTATGAAACTTTTTACTGCAAGCGAAAAAGAGGCGGCATAGGAAAATGGAATTGAGTAATAGAAAAATGAGATAGGTTTTTGTAGTCAACCATGACACAACCCTATAGGTTTAGATGACTCATTTGCATGTGTCAGGAGCTCCAAGAGACGAAACATCAAATTTTGATAGTTTTGCACATTTTGAGCACTCAACGGAAAGGGTCACTACGGTGTGTCTTGCAATGATTAAGTGACTTGGCAAAAAAAATAGGGGCATGGATACCATCACCTCGGCCATCAATAGAAGTTGGATTTGATTGTTCATGCCCAAGATGAGTGGATAAAAAGTTAGGGTATGTGGTCGTCTTTCATTGAATGCATTTGACACTTTTTGTTGCAAACAAAAAAGTGGTGGCATAGAAAAATATAATTGAGTAATCCAAAATTGAGATAGGTTTTTTTAAGTGGTCACGACATGACCTCATAGGTTTAGAGGACTCATTGAAAGGTGCCACAGGCTCCAAGATATGCAACGCCAAACTTTGACAATTATTTAAACTTTGAGCACTCAGGGGAAAGCGTCGCTACGGTGTGGCTTGAAAGGATGGAGCAAGTTGGCAAGTGAAACCAGGGAATGGCTAGCATAAACTCGACCACCCAGATGCTCTCGCGCTAATGGTTCATACCCAAGATGAGTGTATCAAAAGTTAGGGTATATTATCGCCTTTCATTGAATGCATTTTACACTTTTTGTTGCAGGTGAAAAAGTGACGCCATAGGAGAATGGAATTGAGTGAGCCAAAACAAAGAGAGGGTTTTTTAACTGGTCATGACATAACCCCGTGATTTCAGATGACCCATTCGTAGGTTCCACAGGCTCTAAGATATGCAATGTCAAACTTTGATAATTTTGCACACTTTTAGCACTAAAGGGAAATTATCACTACAGTGTGGCTCAAAAGGATCGTCGAGTTGGCGAGCCAAACAAGGGCATGTATAGCATAAAACAAGACACTTGGATGCGTTCACACCAATGATTTGTTCTCAAGAATTGCATTTCGAAAGTTAGGGTATATTGTATCCTTTACTTGAATGCATTTTACACTTTTTGTTGCAAGCGAAAAAGTGATGCCATAGAAAAATGGAATAGTGAGCCAAAAATGTCAAAGGTTTTTGTACATGGTTGTGACACAATTTTGTGGGTTCAGGCGGCTTGTTTTCAAGTTATAAGGGCTCAAAGATACGAAATTTCAAAGTTTGACAGTTTTGCATACTTTGAGCACTCAAGGGGAAGCGTTGCTACGGTGTGGCTCTGAAGCATCGGGCAAGTTGGCGAGTGAAACAAGGGCATGGCTATAGTAAACCCAGCCACCTGGACGTTCTCTTTCTGATGGTTTGTGCCCAGGATGACCAGATTGAAAGTTAGGGTATGTTAGCGCCTTTCATTGAAAGTTAGGGTGTATTGTCACCTTTCATTTAATCCATTTTACACTTTTTGTTGCAGGGAATAAAGTGATGCCATAGGAAAATGGAATTGAGTGAACTAAAACTCAGATATTTTTTTGTAAGTGGCTATGTCATGACCTCGTGGGTTCATATGTCTCATTCGTAGGTGTCATGGGCTTTGATATACACAACGTCAAAGTTTCACAGTTTTGCCTACCCAATCAGCATCAGTATAAACTTTTAGATCAAAATCATTTCTCTTTTGATATACTAAGCCATAATCTCCACTGCCTCTCAGGTATCTGAAAATTCTCTTGATTGTTGTCATATGGGTTTCTTTGGGATCTGCAGAGAATCTTGCAACAATACCTACTGCATGTGCTAAATCCGGTCTACTGTGCACAAAATATTGTAACTTTCCAATCATGGATCGGTAAAGTGTCTCATCAACAGATGCAGATTCATCATTCTTTGATAGCTTACAGCTAGTAGTCATAGCAGTATTTACTGGTTTTGAATCCTCCATTCCAAATTTCTTTAAGATTTCTTTTATGTATCAAAGTACCCATTGGCCCTTTATACATAATTGTGAAGGTTAAGGATATCCCTTGCCATGGTGCCCTAATTGATCCCTCTTGCATGGTTAATGTCATAACTGAAGAGTATCTTTTCACTTTACGATTGCATAAACCACTATATATGATGTTTCTAATGTGGTTGTGAAGTTATTTGATTGCTTATCTTGTCCTACCATTGGCTCTATTACCCTTCATGTTGAAGTTTATACTAAATACATACATGTTGACTTTGTTACCATACCTTCTTCTGAGAAGTTCCGTTTGAAGATGGGTTATCCTTGGCTATCTTACATGAAGGATATTGCTTCTCCAATCCACAAGTTTCTAAAATTTCCTCACAATGCAGAAATCATAATCATGAACCATAGCTTATTTCGTTCATCTGAAAGAAGCCTCGTTGTTCCTATTGATTTCTTTTGGCCTGAACAATTTCAATCTCTTCCATCAAGGAGGGATGCTCTTTTTCAACCTTATCAAAAATGGAAGAACGATATGATTTTATCCTTAAGTCAACCTAGATCCCCAACACTTGACATTCCTATTACTCTTCAAGATAAGGTTCTTCCCCTCACAGACAGAACTAATCTCCCTCCTAAGGAAGATTGTCCACCTATACCTATGGATGTGACTTTACCTTCTCTTAAGGAGAACAACAATATTCTTCCTAAGGTTAGACCTATACCTCCTCCTCTTGATGGACCTGGTCTCCTTCCTACACCTAATATTCCTCCTTTCTATGGCTTTGTTCCACCTCCTTCCTCTTATCGAGAGATGAGGCTTGCTTCTCCCATTATGAAACCAAAAAAACCTCAACCTCAACCTTCCACTTTCAAGGAGAGAAACGTTCCTACTTTTACAAGTGTTCCTCCTCCTCCTCAGTATTCCAATAAGACTTGACGGAATCGTTGTGCGAGAGAATGCAAACAAAGACGTCGTGTTTGATCTCGTGAAGCTATCCCTCAAAATACTCAATCTCCTTAGACTCCATTAGCTGATTTGATTCCCTTTTCTCCTAAGAAAGATGTTCAACCTACATCTCCTAATCATAAGTAGCACAAACCATGTGATGGTTTTACACCTATTTGTGTTCTAGCTCCTCTTTCTCTACACTTTGATGAAGAAATGGGTGAGAATTTTATTTATAATGGAAATACAAATCCTAATACTTCAGATAGTGAGTAGGAGTATGTTGATGTGGACAAGCATTTATCAGATGAATTTTCACAAACCCTAATCCTAGCTCCTCGAATCAAACAAAGTGACTTACCACTTGAGCATAGTCCTTGTTTGGATCTTGTGATCTAGCTCCATCTGTTGTGCTCGATGTCGTTCCTCTGGCATGTTTCTCGCCTTCCCGAAATAGTGATCAACAAGATTGGGTGGCAGATGTTGTGCTAGATTAGCAATATTGGCACTACAAATATTCCCCCTGTCCTTTCTTTCTCTATTGTAACCATTCTTATTTATGTACCCATGTTCTTCTATTATTCCCTTAATGTCTACTTGGAGACAATGCAAAGCATTGAGATCTTTTCTTTGTCTCTTTCATGTTGACTCAAAAGATATCCTCTCTTCCCTTTTTTCTAAGGTAGTGTCCTTCTTTGGGGAATGACGATTATTATATGCATATACATACATGATATAAATGAGTTATCATACAACACACTGACCCCGAGGAAAGCGACAATACCTCATGTTTTGTGTTCATTATCCTTGAGTTTATTCCTTGATTGGGGGCTAAATCCTTGCGATAATGTGCTCCCTCCTTCTCTCTCTCTTGGGTGTATCTCAACTTTAAGAAATCGTTCCCGATAAGGTACACGCGATCGCTTTAATGTGGGGGCATACACTCCGCTCATATTTTCCTTCTTGTGATACTTAGAATTAATTAGTGAACTTTTTCTTTCTTTCTAATCTTTGGTATCCTTGCTTTCATGACTCATAGTGAAGTGAACTTTTCTACTTGCAGTCATGGTTCTCCCCTTCTCGATATTCCCTTTTACTTTTTCAATCAAAGTCGTAACATCCTAAGTCCACTAGGGGCTTGGTGCATCTTGCCTCCTTGACATGGAAAAAGTTTTTCAATCTTGTTTCCTTGAACTTTACCGCTAGCATTGGTGTACGCTTATACTCCTACTAAAGTGGGGGCTAAATGTAGTGTCATAAACTTGTGACCCTACAAATTTTTGATTGCATTAGGGTCCTCATGCACACAAGATTGAATCCTTTAGCCTGATCGGAGAGGGGAGATCGCTCAGCCCTCATAACAGCTTCTTTCTTGGCCTCTTCATCACCCCGTCCACACTCTTCCCTGGAGGAAGGGGTAGGATAGGGGTGTGGCGCCACTCTCCCCCCTTGGATAGGGATGTGGCACCCTTGTCCTTGCCCTATTTTGGGGAAGGACCCTTCCTAGGGTTGCATTGTTGGTTGTGCATTGGGCGGGAAACTACCCCGATGTCGGCCTGTGACAAAAATCAAATCCACTAACATGTATTTAAGGGGCACTCGTCCTCTCATTTTCATAAGTTGGATAGGTCGAAGCTGGATAGATTCAAGGTGCACAAGCGATCAAGCATTCTTTTCTATTATTGAGCATTCTAAAGTCTCCCTTCAAGGCTAGGTGTTGCATTCAAGTCAAGGATTCAACCATTGAAGAGGATATTGATTCCAACATTCAATTTCCACACAAGAATTTATATCAGCATTTCTATCACAACCTCCCTTGAGGTGATTTACAATTCAGTCTTTCATTTACAGCTACTTGCAATTACTTTCTTTCATTACCTCGTTAATTTCAAAACTGGGGTTTTACCTAAAGGCAAACCCCCAATCCAAACCCGTTTCCCTCTCTTTTATGCATGTAGGTTGTAGGGGTTTGATTTCTTTTATCTTGTACAAATGAACGTGGTGGGAGGATGAGAGCGTTGTGATGAAAATGGTGGTCATTTTGTGAATGTTGTCGACGTTTAGTTGAACTTATGAACATTTGAATTAGTCTTGATGGTTAGTTATATATCAATGTCAAAGTAGGAAAATATTAAATAGATGAATTGTTCGTAGAGATGACAAGACAATTGTAATATTCAGTTATTTATTCATTGATTTTACCATGGCTCTTACTCACCGTGTCACACAAGGATTTAAGAGCTGCCTTAGTTTATATAGGAGGCTATATAATTTTCAACTTGTATTTGATTAGGTCACTATATAGTCCATCTGGAATGTCCAATAGAAACCTGAAGAGTGGGTGTGTGTGAGAAGAGTCAAGACGTCTTTGCCAGTGTAATTTAGTTGAACAGAAGACCTTCACTATCACTTGACTTGCTATTATTCCCAACGCTGCCTTGCACCACATTGAAAAGAAACAAAGTTGACCTCAAAAGACGGTTAAAAAAAGAAGTAGTGGTCAACAATTGTGATCATCAACGATTTAGTCATGGCCACTCCTTTGTTAGTCTATATATGAGACGCCGATTAGAAAATCCTTTAAAAAGTAAACGTGAAAGTTGCTGGCATTCCATACAGCTCCGAGTGCATTTAATATTTCCGTCCCTTTCTGATATTTCTTCCTAACCTCCATTTATTTCGGTCAAAGCAGTGGCGACTCTTTCAATGCATGTGCTTGACTTAGCTCTATACTATCACAAAGTTACTTTGTTATCTGGATTAAACCTTTCAACTATGAGGGACCCCCACCTTCCTAGTTGAAAAAAAAATTTAAAATTAGGGATTTTTTTAAAGAGCTTATATGTTAATCAAAATATGAAACATAGACATTTGTTTATTTCTTTAAAATGTTATATGGTTTTTAAGAGAGTCAAGTATTGTAATTATGCATTTGTTACAAGGCTTCAGGTTGTTATTAGCATTATTATTTTCTTAAATAGGTTCAAAATTCACTAATCTATAGAGTGTTACTCCTTTAAACAATTTCTAGTGCATGAGGATGGCTTCACTCGCAAAGTGATTTAAGAAATTTGTTACCAAATTCCTTCAACAAATATTCATTGAATTACCATTAGATGTAGTTCTTCCCATAAAAATGTCACAGAGGCCCTCTAGTCACTCTATCTGAGGACGCACATGCGTTTCTAAGACGAAAACACGGTGCACCGACATCTTGTATGAACAGAGTCAAAGAGTTCGTACAAAGAGCAAACTGTGATGGGAAATGTGCCCAAATAACAGAAACTAAGCAAATATTGATATGATAACAAAATATGATTATTATTGAAATAATAAAAAGAAAAAAGGGAAGAAATGTAGTCTCACGGTCTGGCCACGCTTGAAGTCTTGACCAATCTCCCCAAAGCTACTCGGCAACCAGCACACAAGAGGAACAAGGACGAAAAGGTTGTGGTTGTGTTTTTAGAGGCCTGCCACAGCTAGACCCCCTCTTTGGTGTTTCCACCTCCATGGATAACCAAGATAGATAGATGAAAAGATAGTTAAGATTATAGATAAAAGATACAACAACAATATGTCAACGAATATTCTATGGAGATAACAAAAGATAGAGGAAGAAGAAGACTCCCCTTCCACATGCAAAGCAAGAAGCCTGTTGGATGATGAAGAAGAAGAAGTCGGTCTTCCTCAAAGAATGACAATGGCAGCAATATGTGAGAGCCAAGGACACAGTCAAAGAGAGCTTCGAAATGAGACAATGAACAAGCATGAATCCAATTTCATTCTAGGGAGAGAGCTAGAGAGGCAACTACACAGACCAAATGAGCTTCAAAAGCAAAGATTAACATGTTGGGATGAAAACGAAAGTCAATGATTGTGGAGAGGTGTTATAGGCATCTTCTAGGCATAGGTGTAATGCTCAAATGACCACATTCAAATTGGTAGATTCGTGAGATGCTAGTGCGACATGCGGACGTCTCCACAATGCGCTAGTTTCTATGAGTCAAATAGTCGACAGGGTTAGAAAGGGGCAAGGCGAAGGCTAATGGGTCAAGTGAGATGGACAAATGGACAAGGAGATGAAGAAGATCTCCAATCAGTATAAAGCGGAGGCTCTTATGTAGCATAGAATTACATGGGGTGCAATTTGCGACACTACATAACAATAAATATTTCAAGGCTGAGACAGCATAAGTAGCTCAAGGGTATTTTAAAAAATAGTAACAAGGTTTTAGGTAATGTAATACTAGATACAAATGAAATCAATCGTATTAGACAATTGAAGGACTATCTTACTAGGTAGGTTGATCCAAGCATAGTAACAACTCTTTAGGGACATCATTTAAGTACAAAGTCAAGAAAAACTAAGAGAGTTGGAGAATTAGTTCTCAATCAATCACAAATTAGGATGCTTCTAGAGTTACTAGGAACCCAAATTCACCTTTGAATTTGGGTTCCTAGTAACTCTAGAAGCATCCTAATTTGTGATTGATTGAGAACAAATAATTTTCGGAAGGGTTGATTGTAATGTCCCCTCTTCAAACTTAAACTCTGTCCAAACAAAGGTTAAATAATTCAGATAAAATATGGAATTACATTTAAATTTTATTTTTTATAATATCAAGGGGCATGAAGACTTAATAGAGGGAAAAGATATTCAAGAGGGATGAAGCAAGGACAATTCTCTTGACATTTTAGCAGTGTGAAGTTGCCTAGTGATTAGCAAGATGGATTTGGATTTCAAATAGTGGCGGCTGCAATATCTGGATCATTAGGAGAAGATGAAGAAAGAGGCAGAGCTTCTGTTTTATGAAACTCCATGTCATGGTTATTTTTAATGATGCTCTCCTTCTGGCATCTCCAATTTAATGAATATATTATAAAATTTTGCTGGAGGAGTCATATTTAAATTATATATATTTATATTTTGGGAAAATTATGTAAAAACTCTCTCTCTCAGTCGAAATGCACTATTCCTGATCGCTCCATTTGCTTCCATACGTTACATATTTTTTGACTTCCATACTGCATTTCCATGCATTTCTGATTGTCAATACGTGCTGCAGATGTAGAAAACGCCTCTCGGCATCATAATAATAAGAAATAATTAATAATTGCAAACAGAAATTAATTATAAGTCTTATAATTTCAAATTGCTTGCTAGAATTTTAATTTTTGTAAAAGTTTGCGTGACGAATCAGTTTTCAATGGAAGGGACGCAACCCTTCTCTCAAGACCTGCAATTGCTAATTATATAGATCCTCAATTTCTTTGTTGACAAGCATCCATCTATCTAACTTGTTGGTGAAGTGATTATAATTTGCAGACTTCCATTCTTGGCAGAACATTTTTTTCCAAAGAATTTTGGAGCGCAGTATCACATTTAGGTATGTGTTTCAAAATTCCATCAATTGTGGCTTCATATATACAATCAAAATTATAAAAATTATATAGGTAACATTTTACTACATGTTAAATGTAACACAGACAACTTCTCGACAAGTAGCTGTTGAAATTTTGTGCAATATTTACAATTAAAATATTAGTCGATAATTGTTTACAAACTCTATTAATTCATATCATTTGTCTTGAAAATCACAAGTGCTTTGATTGGGTTTGTAGGAGTTAGAGAAATATGACCAGGGGAAAGGGAATGAAGTCAAAGAGCAGTAACAAGCAGGTAAAATCTCAACTTTCGAGCAAATTAAACAAGTGCAAAAGTTAACATGGTAACTAATAAAGGCGATTGTACAACAAATTTGCAGGGTTTTAGCCAACACACACCGATAACAGTAAATGCAAAAGATGGCACAGAAGCGAGCAAAAGTGATGAGGTGACAAATTTGAAAAGACTGAATGAACATTTACTGACTACAATTACCAATGATAGAAAAGAAATAGACGGGTTGAAAAACAAATTGAGATTGTGTGATGATGCCAATAACAAATTGCTTGAAACGGTGACGTCAGATAAAAACAAGTGGATTTCTTGTGAAAAGGATATGAAAGGTACAATTTCAGAGTTAGAATATAAGCTCAAAGAAGCCAGAAATTTGAGTGAGAATCATGAAATGTTGTTCAGTCAATTGGGACGAGAAAAAAGTCTGTTGGAAAATAGGTTGAAAGAAAGTAGTGATGTAATTCAGGAATTACAAGGGCTTAAAAGTGAGCTTGATCAAACAAAACAATTGAGTGAGAATCTTGGAAAATTGTGTGCTCAATTAGGGCAGGAAAAAAATGAGCTGGAAAATAATTTGAAAAAATCCAATGATGTGATTAAGGAATTACAAAATAAAGTGACCGAGGATAGGAGCTTGTGGGATGCTTCCAAAACAAAATTGGAAGGAACAATTGTGGAGGTAGAAAATAAGCTTGATTCTGTGGTGCAGGAAAGAAATGTATTGAGTCAGAAACATAAGGACTTATGCGGTAGCTACAGAAATGAAAAAAAAGGGTGGAAAAAATGCAATGGTGGTGCTAATATGAAATTAAAAGCAAAGATGACTGAGAATCAGGGATTGTGGGATTCATATAGGGTGAATTTGGAAGGAAAAGTCGCGGAGCTGCAGAATGAGATGACAAATTCGAAAAGCCTGAATGAACGTTTACTGACTACAATTACCAATGATAGAAAAGAAATAGATGGGTTGAAAAACAAATTGATAATGTGTGATGATGCCAATAACAAATTGCTTGAAACAATCACTTCAGATAAAAACAAGTGGACTTCTTATGAGAAAAAGATGAAAAGTACAATTTCAGAGTTAGGGCAGGGAAAAAACGAGCTGGAAAATGATTTGAAAAAATCCAATGATGTGATTAGGGAGTTACAAGATAAAATGACTGAAGATAGGAGCTTGTGGGATGCTTCCAAGACAAAACTGGAAGCGACAATTGTGGAGGTACAAACTAAGCTTGACACTGTAGTGAAGGAAAGAAATGAATTGAGCCAGAAACATGAGGACTTGTACACTAGCTACAGAAATGACAAAAATGAATTGAAAAAATGCAATGATGGTGCTATGAAATTAAAAGCAAAGATGGCTGAGGATAAGGGATTGTGGGATTCATGTAGGGCGAATTTGAAAGGAAAAGTTGCACGGCTGCAAAATGAGATCCTTGACGAAAGAAAATCTAGCCAGAAACACCAAGAATTGTTGACTAAATTGAGGCAAGAAAAAATTGAGATGGAAAATAAGTTCATAAAAATCAATGATACTACTAAGAAATTGAATGCAAAGATTACTGAAGATAAGCTGTTGTGGGATTCTTGTCAGGAGAAGTTGGAAAAACAGGTTTCAGAGCTACAAAATGAGCTTAATGAAGCAAGGGTATTCAGCCAAGGACGTGAAGAACTGTGCAGTGAGCTGAGACGAGCAAAAACTGATTTGGAAGAAAAAGTTTTACAGCTCGAAGGTGATCTTAATGAAGCAAGAATTTTGATTAAGAAACATGAAGAATTGCGCTCTGAATTAATGAAAGAAAAGAACGAAATGCAAAATAAGGTAACAGAATGCAATGATGAGACTGAAGAATTGAAGGCAAAATTGGCTGAACGTGGGTTCTTGTGGGATTCTTCTAAGACAGAGTTGGAAGCCACTGTTGCAGGGCTGCAAAATGAGCTCAAAGAAACAAGATTGTTGAGCCTGAAACATGAAGAAGCATGCATTCAACTAAGGCATGAGAAAACAAAATTGGAAGACGAGTTGAAAGACTTGGATGATACGAATGAGGAATTACATGCCAAAATGACTGAAAACGGTTGGCTTTGGGATACTTGTAAGGCGAATTTAGAAGGTACAGTAATAAAGCTGCAGAAAAAGCTTAATGAAACAAAGATTCTGGCCCACAATAATCAAGTCTTATACAATGAAATAAGTAGAGAAAAAAGTGAGATGGAAACTAATTTTCATCAATCCATCAATGAAGCTAAACAATTAAAGGATAAAATAGCTGAAGAAGGGCACTTGTGGGATATATCTAAGCGAGAATTTGAAGTTACATTTGCAAAACTGCAAAATGAGCTTAATGAAGCGAGAATGTTAAGCCAGAAGCATGAAGATTCGTGGTCTCAGTCAGAACAGGAAAAAACTGAGTTGGAAAATAATTTTAATCAATCTATTAATGAAATTCAGCAATTAAAGGAAAAATTGGCTGAAGATAGGCACAAGTGGGATAGTTATAAGAGAGAATTTGAAATTACAATTGCAAAACTGCAAAATGAGCTCAACGAAGCGAGGATGCTAAGCCAGAAGCATGAAGATTTGTGGTCTCAATCAGAACAAGAAAAAAATGATTTGGAAAAGACTCTTATAGGGCTACAAAATGAAGTTGATGAAACAAAGATTTTGACAGTGAAAGACCAAGAGCTGTGTAAGGTGCTCAGAGAAGAAAACAATCGGATAGGAAATAAGTTGAAACAATGCAATGACAGTATTGGGAAATTAAATACAAAAGTTAAAGAAGACCAGCTATTGTGGGTTTGTAATAAGGAGGATTTGGAAAGCAGAGTTGCAGTTGTGCAGTATGAGAAAGAGACATTGATCCAGGAATATAAAGCTCTGTGGGCCCATTTAAGAGATGAAAAATATGAGTTGGAAGAAAAACTGAAAGAATGCAACGATAGGAATAAGGAATTGCATGCACAGATGAGAGAAGATTGCCGCTTGTGGGAAGCTTGTAAGGCAAAATTTGAAAACTCTGCTGCAAGGCTACAAAATAATTTTAATAAATCCATTAATGAAATTAAACAATTAAAGGAAAAATTGGCTGAAGATAAGCACATGTGGAATACTTCTAAGGGAGAATTTGAAGTTACAATTGCAAAACTGCAAAATGAGCTTAATGAAGCGAGAATGTTAAGCCATAAGCATGAGGATTTGTGCTCCCAATCAGAACATGAAAAATATGAGTTGGAAAAGACTTTTATACGGCTACAAAATAAGCTTGATGAAACAAACATTTTGAGAGAGAAAGACCAAGAATTGTGTAATGTGCTAAGAGAAGAGAATAATTGGTTAGGAAATAAGTTGAAAGACTGCAATGATAGGATTGCGGAATTAAATAAAAAAATTGAAGAAGACGAGAGGTTGTGGGTTACTAATAAGTCTGATTTGGAAAGAAAAGTTGCAGGTCTGCAGTCTGAGAAAGGGGTATTGAGCAAGGAATATAAACTTCTGTGGGCCCATTTAACAGATGAAAAAGATGAGTTGGAAAACAAACTGAGAGAATGCAAAGATAGGAATATGGAATTGCATGCACAGATGAGAGAAGATTGCCGCTTGTGGGAAGCTTGTAAGGCAAACTTCGAAGACTCTGTTGCAGGTTTACAAAATAAGCTCGATTTGATGACTAATGAAGGAATGATTTTGAGCCAAGAATATGTAGAACTGTGCATTGAATGCGAATTTTTGAAGGCACAGCTGGGAGATTATAATGATATACTAAGCTCTATGGAAGATGAAACAAGGAGTCTAATCTCTCTCTCAGAGAGCAATGCAAACACAGTGGAGGCCTTGCAAACTCAAGTGCGAATGATCACCCATG
The DNA here is from genome assembly GCF_030272615.1 of Cryptomeria japonica. Classification (NCBI taxonomy): domain Eukaryota; kingdom Viridiplantae; phylum Streptophyta; class Pinopsida; order Cupressales; family Cupressaceae; genus Cryptomeria; species Cryptomeria japonica. Next base: position 237,211 of record NW_026728946.1, read on the forward strand.
AACATACACATTTGAGCATGAAATATGAAGAACTTACAAATGAAAATGAATCTCAGAAATTGAAATTGGAAAATTATAATCATAGGCTTGATTCAGTGAAAAATGAGAGGAACTCACTTAGATCTACGTCAGAAAGTAGGGAGGAGGCTTTGCTCCAAGAAAATGGTTCATTGAAACAACAAGTCCATGAGCTTCAAAGCAAGTTGGGTATGTGGGCTAATGATTACAAACAAGTTCCCACTGATGATATGCTCGATTCAGAAACAGAGGAGAGGCAATTACTCACATCTCTATCAGAAACCAGTGATAAAGTGATGGAAGATCCGGTTATAGAGAACAGAACAGTGAAACGAGAAGCCCTTCAACTTTATCAAGAAAACCAACAATTACAAAAGGACATATCTAGTAAAAAGTCATTAATTCAAACAAAAGATGGAAATATTACAGAATTGAATGCAAAAAAGATTAAACTTAAGAATGCTGTCGAAGTGTTGGAAGAGATTGGAAGAAAAAATACCCAAGTACTGAAAGAATATGGAGGTATAAGGGAAGAGCAAGTGACGAGAAAGGAAAGTGAGGAGAAAAGGAAGGAGGGCAGTGGGAGGGTTTCACATCGAAACCAAACAGCCTTTATTGGTAATTTGATGTCTTGCATTCTTCTAGATATTGAGAAGTCTGACGTAAGCAGATGCTTGTCAACTGCCACAAAAAATATCATTCTTCCTTCTGATGCACTACTTTGTGGATGTCCTTATGGCTGGTTTGGTGGGATAGTATAAGTAGCCACCCTTTCTCCAAATTCTGTGAGAAATGTAATACTCTGGACGGGCAATGCCTCCAATTATTGAATTCATTTGGGCATTTTTTTAATTCTGATTGATGTATACTCAAACAATTCCTTCACTGCATTAAATTGTACTACTCTAAAATTCATTTTATAATTCATTTTTGAGATATCATATTTATTTATTATGGATGGACAATTTTTAAATTCTCATTGATGTATACTCTAATAAATGTTCCTGTAGTGTGCAAATTGACAAAGATATACATATAACACGAAACCACTTTCAGATAATTTAAAGTTCTAAATCTAATATAAAATCTTATATATTCATTGTCCTCGGTCAATTTTATAATCATAAATTTGATAAGAGAGATTAGATTTTCACGGTCTATAGAAATTATTGGTTTATTTCCAAATTCCAATATGTCCAACTTCAAAATTTAAAATGATCCATGATGAGCTAACTTAATTGAGAAATCTCTAAAATTATATTGTAGGGTTTTGAATAATAAGACAACCTCTAATCCATTATTATTATATCAATGAGACCATAATCTTGTAGGAAAGCTATAATGTCCTTGCCTCATTGTAATGGCATAGAATCAACTTGACATTAACATATGCATTATGTACAGCTGTTATACAATTGTTTTATATATCTTTAATAATCTTTTTTAAATAATTATATCAAATTCTAAAAATTTAATCAAAAGATAAAATCGTCACTTTGTAATGTCTCAAAGGGCCTCCAAAACAAATAATTTTCTAGAGGTGTTGAAACCAAATTGAGATCAATTCTAAACATGATTATAAATGTATTAGTTTATCGAATTCCCTCATAGATAGGAGACTAATATATGCTTTTAACTATTATATATCTCACCGTTATATTAGTGCCCTAGATTCTTAAGTGAGTGGTATTGGCCTATTGAAATAGTCATGTATTGCTCAAATTCATTTTATGTCAACATATTTGAGCTCCATTTATAATTCATTATGACAAATATTGTACTTTAAATTTATATTTGCATTAAAAAAAGTTAGACCTAACAAAAAAAATGAATAGTGTTGTTTAGAATACCTTCAGTAGTTTACCAGTTGATTATTGTCTTCTAAATATTAAACCCTTTGGAACATTTATAATATGTTATGTTTTCAATAAAAAAACTACTCATCCTTTAAAGTTTACCATAACTATGAAATGGGAGTGGTTGAACCAAGTGATTTGAGTTAGATAAGTATTAAAATAGTTGATGTTGAAAAAATCAAAATATTATATATGAATTCCACGCTAATTGGATTATATTTAATTTGCTATGTTAATTCAGTATTTTAAAGATCTCACTAAATTACCACATATTTTGTATATTGGTTATTAAATTCTATTTTGATATATGCTATAATATTTTTCTTTCAATATTAATAACAAATTCACTATAAATAATTAATAGCTTAAAAAGAAAAAAGCCCTACATTTTAGTAATAGAACTTATTCTAGAAACGTCATTATTATCTTTTTTACTCATTTACTTTATAAAATCATAATTAGCATGCTGAAGAATAAAACAAATATAATAATAATTGATAAATAAAATGTACACCAACAAAATATAACACTTAAACTAGATATTTAAATATGACAAGATAGATATCTCAGACATGTTCTACCTAGATTAGAATCAAATACATTATCATTACTTCAATCTTGTAGTATAAGTTATATTTTTTAATTTTTTCCTAAGGCTATATAAGCCTTTAAAAAATCTTCTATGATAGCCTTCTTTTTTGTGGCTTCCAATTATGGAATCATTTGTTAAATTTTTTTCTTCAATTATATTGAAATAAAGGAGAGGTTAAAATTTATTCAAAGCTAAAGAATAACAAAGCAAGGGCGTCAAACAGCCCTAGGCCGCCTATAATAAGTTTCTAATTTATTTTGTCATCTTCATAACTTGTAATTAATAGATGGATTGCTAGCATTTTTACTCAATCTATAGTAAAAAATTATTTAAAATGTAATCTCCTAGACCCAAATTTTTTTATACTAAACTTTGTACATATATATGACCTTTAAAAATTTATCACTCCTAATTCCACTCTTTATAGTTCTTAATTAATTTTTTATTTTGGTTTTATTTAGATTATTGATTAGTCATCCCAAACATGTGTCCTTTCATTATTGGACTTGTTTTTATTTTGAAAGGTTGTGTTTGTTAATGCAATATTATTTTATGGATTATGCAAATAGATATAAACATAAATTTTAGCTTAGTTAGGTGTCCCACTTATGGATATTTAACTCACCATCCCTTAAAATTTTGGGGGAAGATAACTAACCTCCACTCCCTATTAGTGGGAGGGGAGTCGACTTCTGAGTGTATTTTCATCATTCTGGCTAGATTTTCTTTCCTTCTTCCTATATGTGCATCTCATTCTTGAATTAATTCAAATGTTTATTTATCCAATTTTATGTTCTCTTTTACATTGAATTATTTATTTTCAATATGGTAGGTAGGACATGCATTTCTTTACCTTATGTAGCTCAATTTGATACTAGCATATAAGTGGAGTTTCTAACAAATTATACATAGTATCTAAGGTAGATCTATAATTAATTATTTGTTTATTATTTTTATGGGTTATTTTTTTGGAAAATATTGGTGAATGTGTATTAGTAGAGGCTGTGGATCTTCTAGTGAGGGAAAAGAGGTTGCAAATTTTTTTTGGTGTATCTGCATGTATGTAATATCTAAGAGGTTGATCTTTTAGTGGTGCCATCTTTCACTAAAATATTTGAAGACCATGATTTAGATCTTTATTTATAGGGTGAACTCACAATGTTGGTTTCCACTTTTCCGTACATCTCGAGTTTTGGTGAAATGATACATTTTTAAAAAAATATAACGATTTAAGCTTTAAGAGGTCTTGTTTGAAGTACTTAATTGAAGAGAGTTAGATCAAAGTCTCTTAGATCAAAATTTCTTGGATAGAACCTCTCTACTTCTAAATCATACTTGCAATAGAGTCTCCTTTCCATCTGTAAAATGCTGATAAAAAACCAATTTTACATTACCTTTTGGGGGGTCAAATGAATTTATTTAGAAGTTTATTTTTTAAGAATTTAGCCATTATTATAATCTTTCCAAATAGTATAATTTTTAATATATTTAATTTCATTAATATAGTTTTATTTTATTTCATTAATATCAAATGGATATATGTCAAAATTACAGTTAACTCGAATTCAAATCTTAATAAAATATGAAATATTGAAGATAATGTTACAAAATCAATTGAAAACACAAGATATGGATGTTTAAAAAACCAAATTCAAAATAATCACGTTCATATCTTTTATAGGAAAAAAGTTGCGCTATATAAAGTGAGTGTCACTCTTTAAAAATGTTGTTTTTTGAAAAAAAGGTTAGTTTTCGAGGGAGATAGAATAATGGAAGAAAATGGATTTCAAATATTATCAAAAAGTAATTTCTACAATCTACATACTAAATCACACAAATCACTAGTTCACATCATCTAAAAATTCCTTACGTTTTAGAAGTAATAGGTGTTTGAATCTAAAGTTTTTTTCTAAAAATGAATATTGTAGTGTCAAAGTTGGCAAAATAGTGTAACCCACTATTGTGGGTTCACCATTTATAAACATTCCTTTAATTCTTATTAAGCCATGTAATATCTATTTTAGGTGGCATTTTTTTCATCTCTATTTGCTCATGTATTCCTTTTTTGATATTTAGAACCTAGTGTATAGATCTCTCTTGGATACTAGAGAAAAACAACATCAAAGGTGTGAAAATCTTTGTTCAATCATTTATTGTAGATCCATGGACCAATATTTTTTGATAAAAGGTATAGAAATCAATAGTAGGGCACATGAATCAAAAATAGTCACAAAAAATCAATAGATTATGAGAATCAATATCCCTAATAATTTTAAGAATAGCACATTGTCAAATTAAAACCAATAGTTTAATCCTTGGTCTCATGGTAGGGTCACATGAGGGAGAAAACCCTTTGATCTTATTAATTAGGGATTAAATTCCCCCCACTTTTTGTTTGCCTATAAAATTGATTTTTGAAGGTATGTAAATTACTGTTTTCAAAAATATTAAGTATAATTTAGGCAACATAGGGAAATTTTTTAAATTGTCATAACTTTTGATTGGCAACTTGAAATTGAGCGCCATTTTTTTGAAAGTTGATTTTCTCGTATGCTTGATCTATTAGGAACATTACCTCTCTAAAATTAAAAAGTCAATTTTTTTGTTCCTTAGGATTTATCTAAGCAATAAACATATAAATTGCAAAATTTTGGGGTGATCCAATATTGAATATGGGGGACATTGTATGTTATCTTGAACACTTCCTACTTTCCTTCCATTTAATAATTTTTTATTTTTCTTGTAATAATTTAATTTCTAGCATGGATTCAACTGAATTCAACACATTAATAATACCATTTAGCTATCATAATTGGAAACTAAAAGTACAACTTGTGCTAAAGAATAAAGTGTTGTATAGGATTACAATGGGCATTGAGAAAGAACATACTAGTGGGGAAGAGAAATAAAACAAATTTAATAAATGTGACCAAGCCTTTGGATTCGTGTGTCTTATTATATCTCATAAACTCCTCTTTCAAGTAGAATCCTTGATTCAACCCAATGAAGTGCATATTATTTTAGAGAAATTCTTCTAGAAAGAGAATGAAATGAAAGGTTACAAGTTATAGAATAATCTCATAGGTTTTCTCTCTAATTCCTTTGACACCATAGAGGACTTCACCAAATTTAAGTAATGAAGGTTACTATTAAAATAATATGGAATAAGGAAAAATGAGAATTAGTTAGTTCTTTCTATACTATACCATGTTTGCTTTTGCCTTCTACTCCATCTAAAGGGCTCTGGGGAAAGTTTGAAAGATACATTCTCTAGATAAATTAATTGTAATCTTGAATACAGAGTAATATAACTTAATACAAATGACCACATTGAATTCTAGGAAACTATAAGTACTCATTACTAGGAATGTGACATAACAAGATTCATATAACAAATAGGAGAAGCAAAAACAAATTAAAGGATTAAGAGATCAAGAAAGAATAAAAAATTATGATACTACAAAAAAAAATCAAAACTTCTTCTCAACAAGGGAAACATAAGAAAGAAAAAGTGGAATTTTCTTATTAGAAGAAAATTTTGCATGAAGAGCACAAACATTTGAAGAAGTAGATTGATCACCCCAAACACCTTCTTAAGAAGAATAGTATAAGGGTCCCTAAATATATCAAATAATCCTCATCAACTCAAAAATATACCAAGACAAAGAAACTATATAAAGATAAAACTAAGAAAAAGGCTCTAGTTAATACTGAATCATCATCAAATTCATCTTGGATCGTTGAATTAGGTTCCTAACATCACATGGGAACTTCCCATGTTGTGTTTTCTTCCTAAGAGACTCATACTATGTATGTCATCACTTTTGGTAATGAAACTTCAATACTAGTTATAGGGAGAGGGATTGTTATAGATAAAGGTAGAATATACACTTTTTTTTTTCGTGTTCTTTTTTAAAGGAAAGCATATAAAGATGGGAGATGAAAAAATTCCTATACAAATTTATTATCCAATATAATACATAAAATGGGGGAATTATAAAATCCTTATATTATGGGTTAGAAGTGGTTGAGCCTAGAGTTAAAATACTGAACTAGAATAAGGCCATGTTATAACAAACTCTTACTTCTAAGAAGAAAAGAAATCTCTCTCTCTCTCTCTCTCTCTCTCTCTCTCTCTCTCTCTCTCTCTCTCTCTCTCTCTCTCTCTCTCTATCAACCTACTTATATAACTTACTCTTCCTCATCCTCGCATTAAATACATAAACTAAACATTTGAGTACACGTGGTATTTACATATATACATTTACATATACTTAATTATATTTTATGCGGGTAAGTGCACAAAGATCAAGGACCAAAAAAGTGACAAAATTTCTTTTGGCCTCCATCAAACATTATGGCGCACACAAAATAAGGCACATGCCAAATACAGCGTATGCCTTATTTGGCATGCACCAAATAGCTATAACAATTTTATTTTTTTTTAAATGGACATTCAACCTTCATTTTTCTATAAACCCCACATTTTGAGCTCTGATTTTGGCTTTCCAGACTATGCACGCAAAATAGAAATATTGTTTTTGCTTCTAGAGTTGTTAGATCTTCATCAACATGATTATATGTTTGCGGTAAGTAATTGTTCTATTATATGTCATTCTACAATTCATTTTTTATATATATTATACATTGATGTCTATACTTATGATTGTATCAGTTGGAGCTACAAAGAATTCTAGATAGGAGGTCTAGTGAACACATTCGAAAGAGGCCATCATCACATACATATCCATCCCCGTGATAGTCGAAGGTAGCTTGTGATCTATTTCCTCATGATAGTGGGAAATCAGTAGACTAGAGGCCTTTGTTGTATGCCTATGTGGAATTTTTGAGGATATATTTTGTATTTTGTATATGTGACATATATGTCCATATGGTTACTTGTTCCCTTGCATCATTGTATTGGATATATATGTTATACTCTTATTGAAATTGACCATTGTATGACGTTATAAACTTTTCTAGTTGATGCAAATCATATTGCAACTATTATACATAATCACAAAAATATATTTGATTGCTGAAATGAATATTCTGTAATTATATCAACATTTTTCTGTGAGAGATATTATATATTCAATCAGTTTTGTCTACAATTGTTATTACATTCCTAATTGAACTCAATTTTTTTTCACAATTCAACTTCATAATTTGGTAGCTAGTAAATATTTATAGTTTAATGCCTAGAATTTCAATTTTGTCATAGTTCATGGAGACAAATAGTAGTACCATTATCATAGTTACATTTTTTGTTTCCCTATCTAGTCTTTTCAATGTACTTGCAGTTAGTTTATTAGGGTTAGACTAAGTTATAATGTTTGATTTTGCAGTATTTAACAAATATGCTTAAGAAACAAATAACTCTTTTAATTGAAAAAAAATTCTTTCTTTCTAGTACAAGCAAGATTTCAACTCTTACATTAAATTTGGACCCTCTAAACTACATTCAAAATTAAAATTACTTTTATTTTATACCCATTTACTCAAAAAACATGTCACCACTTTCACCTTATATTATTAAAAAATATCACTAATTTCACCTTATATTACTAAAATGTATCATCACTTTCACATTACCATCCCAGAAATAAAGATTGAAAACACAGTTCAAGAAGGTGCCTTTCATTTGAACAATACAATATAAATTTTGTTTCATTCCAACATGACACGAAATACCTGACAAAATTCCTCCTAAAGTAATTAAAAAGCAGACTAATTGTTGATGCTTATAGGGTTACAAAGAAGAATGTCAGGTCTCATACTCATCCCACACATGTAGATTGTGTTTTTATGAACTCAAGTGGTTGAATGAGCTATTTATATTAGAAGAGTGTTTAGAAATGTCATATTTGTCTATTTCCACTTTCATTATCAAACTTGTGGTTTGATCACTCCATTTGATATCTATTGTCCTAAAATGAAGACTAATTTGTTTACAAACAACATTTTTTTATATATTTCATAAAAATTAACTCTATTTTATTGTCACATATGTTTAATAAGGGGCATGACACAAACGCGTAGGTTCAGATGGATCGTATGCATGTTCCATGGACTCCAAGATATGCAACGTGAAAGTTTGACAATTTTTTATACTTTGAGCACTAAAGGGAAAGCATTTCTAGGGCGTGGCTCGTAAGGATCGAGCAAGTTGTCGTGCTAAAAAGGGGCATAAGTAGCATTAAATATACCACTAGGATGCGCTTGTGCTAACGGTTTGTTCCCGGGATGAGTGGTTCAAAACTCAGGGTATCTTGTCGCCTTTCATTGAATGCATCTGACACTTTTTGTTGCAAGCGAAAAAGAGGCGGCATAGGCAAATGGAATTGAGTGATCCAAAATTAAGATAGGTGATTTTAGGAGGTGATGACATATCCCGATAGATTCAAAGGACTCATTCACACATGTCACGGGCTTCGAGAGATGCAACGTCAGAGTTTGATAGGTTTTCGCACTTTGATGACCACTCAAAGGAAAGTGTTACTAGGGTGTGTCTCGGAAGGATCGGTTGAGTTGATGAGAAGAAAGGGGCATGGCCAGCATAAATGCAGCCACTGAGACAAGTTTGAGCTGACAGTTCATGCCAAAGAAGAGCGGACTAAAAGTTAGGGTTTGTTGTCACCTTTCATTGAATGCATCTGAAACTTTTTGTTGCAAGCAAAAAAGAGGCGGCATAGGAAAATGGAATTGAGTAATAGAAAAATGAGATAGGTTTTTGTAGTCAACCATGACACAACCCTATAGGTTGAGATGACTCATTTGCATGTGTCAAGAGCTCCAAGAGACGAAACATCAAAGTTTGATAGTTTTGCACATTTTGAGCACTCAACAAAAAGGGTCACTACGGTGTGTCTTGCAATGATTAAGTGACTTGGCGAAAAAAATAGGGGCATGGGTACCATAACCTCGGCCATCAATAGAAGTTGTATTTGATTGTTCATGCCCAAGATGAGTGGATAAAAAATTAGGGTATGTTGTCGTCTTTCATTGATTGCATTTGACACTTTTTGTTGCAAACAAAAAAGTGGTGGCATAGACAAATATAATTGAGTAATCCAAAATTGAGATAGGTTTTTTTAAGTGGTCATGACATGACCTCATAGGTTTAGAGGACTCATTGAAAGGTGCCACAGGCTCCAAGATATGCAACGCCAAACTTTGACAGTTTTTTAAACTTTGAGCACTCAGGGGAAAGCGTCGCTACCGTGTGGCTTGAAAGGATGGAGCAAGTTGGCAAGTGAAACCAGGGAATGGCTAGCATAAACCTGACCACCCAGATGCTCTCGCGCTAATGGTTCATACCCAAGATGAGTGTATCAAAAGTTAGGGTATATTATTGCCTTTCATTGAATGCATTTTACACTTTTTGTTGCAGGTGAAAAAGTGACGCCATAGGAGAATGGAATTGAGTGAGCCAAAACAAAGAGAGGGTTTTGTAAGTGGTCATGACACAACCCCGTGATTTCAGATGACCCATTCGTAGGTTCCACAGGCTCTAAGATATGCAATGTCAAACTTTGATAATTTTGCACACTTTGAGCACTCAAGGGAAATTATCGCTACAGTGTGGCTCAAAATTATCACCGAGTTGGCGAGCCAAACAAGGGCATGTATAGCATAAAACAAGACACTTGGATGCATTCACACCAAACGTTTGTTCTCAAGAATTGCATTTCGAAAGTTAGGGTATATTGTATCCTTTACTTGAATGCATTTTACACTTTTTGTTGCAAGCGAAAAAGTGATGCCATAGAAAAATGGAATAGTGAGCCAAAAATGTCAAAGGTTTTTGTAAATGGTTGTGACACAATTTTGTGGGTTCAGGCGGCTTGTTTTCAAGTTATAAGGGCTCAAAGATACGAAACGTCAAAGTTTGACAGTTTTGCATACTTTGAGCACTCAAGGGGAAGCGTCGCTACGGTGTGGCTCTGAAGGATCGGGCAAGTTGGTGAGTTAAACAAGGGCATGGATATAGTAAACCCAGCCACCTGGATGTTCTCCTTCTGACAGTTTGTGCACAGGGTGACCAGATTGAAAGTTAGGGTATGTTAGCGCCTTTCATTGAAAGTTAGGGTATATTGTCACCTTTCATTTAATCCATTTTACACTTTTTTTTGCAAGGAAAAAAGTGATGCCATAGGAAAATGGAATTGAGTGAACCAAAACTGAGATAGTTTTTTGTAAGTGGCTATGTCATGACCTCGTGGGTTCATATGTCTCATTCATAGGTGTCGTGGGCTTTGATATACGCAACGTCAAAGTTTCACAGTTTTGCCTACCCAATCAGCATCAGTATAAACTTTTAAATCAAAATCATTTCTCTTTTGATATACTAAGCCATAATCTCCACTGCCTCTCAGGTATCTGAAAATTCTCTTGATTGTTGTCATATGGGTTTCCTTGGGATCTGCAGAGAATCTTGCAACAATACCTACTGCATGTGCTATATCCGGTCTACTGTGCACAAAATATTGTAACTTTCCAATCATGGATCGGTAAAGTGTCTCATCAACAGATGCAAATTCATCATTCTTTGATAGCTTACAGCTAGTAGTCATAGGAGTATTTACTGGTTTTGAATCCTCCATTCCAAATTTCTTCAAGATTTCTTTTATGTATCAGAGCACCCATTGGCCCTTTATACATAATTGTGAAGGTTAAGGATATCCCTTGCCGTGGTGCCCTAATTGATCCCTCTTGCATGGTTAATGTCATAACTGAAGAGTATCTTTTCACTTTAGGATTGCATAAACCACTATATATGATGTTTCTAATGTGGTTGTGAAGTTATTTGATTGCTTATCTTGTCCTACCATTGGCTCTATTACCCTTCATGTTGAAGTTTATACTAAATACATACATGTTGACTTTGTTACCATACCTTCTTCTGAGAAGTTCCGTTTGAAGATGGGTTATCCTTGGCTATCTTACATGAAGGATATTGCTTCTCCAATCCACAAGTTTCTAAAATTTCCTCACAATGGAGAAATCATAATCATGAACCATAGCTTATTTCGTCCATCTAAAAGAAGCCTCATTTTTCCTATTGATTTCTTTTGGCCTGAAGATTTTCAATCTCTTCCATCAAGGAGGGATGCTCTTTTTCAACCTTATCAAAAATGAAAGAACGATATGATTTTATCCTTAAGTCAACCTAGATCCCCAACACTTGACATTCCTATTACTCTTCAAGATAAGGTTCTTCCCCTCACAGATAGAACTAATCTCCCTCCTAAGGAAGATTGTCCACCTATACCTATGGATGTGACTTTACCTTCTCTTAAGGAGAACAACAATATTCTTCCTAAGGTTAGACCTATACCTCCTCCTCTTGATGGACCTGGTCTCCTTCCTACACCTAATATTCCTCCTTTCTATGGCTTTGTTCCACCTCCTTCCTCTTATCGAGAGATGAGGCTTGCTTCTCCCATTGTGAAACCAAAAAAACCTCAACCTCAACCTTCCACTTTCAAGGAGAAAAACATTCCTACGTTTTCAAGTGTTCCTCCTTGTCCTCAGTATTCCAATAAGACTTGACGGAATCGTTGTGTGAGAGAATGCAAACAAAGACGTCGTGTTTGATCTCGTGAAGCTATCCCTCAAAATACTCAATCTCCTTAGACTCCATCAGCTGACTTGATTCCCTTTTCTCCTAAGAAAGATGTTCAACCTACATCTCCTAATCATAAGTAGCACAAACCATGTGATGGTTTTACACCTATTTGTGTTCTAGCTCCTCTTTCTCTACACTTTGATGAAGAAATGGGTGAAAATTTTATTTATAATGGAAATACAAATCCCAATACTTCAGATAGTGAGTAGGAGTATGTTGATGTGGACAAGTATTTATCAGATGAATTTTCACAAACCCTAATCCTAGCTCCTAGAATCAAACAAATTGACTTACCACTTGAGCATAGTCCTTGTTTGGATCTTGTGATCTAGCTCCATCTGTTGTGCTCGATGTCGTTCCTCTGGCATGTTTCTCGCCTTCCTGAAATAGTGATTTACAAGATTGGGTGGCAGATGTTGTGCTAGATTAGCAATATTGGCACTGCAAATATTCCCCCTATCCTTTCTTTCTCTATTGTAACCATTCTTATTTATGTATCCATGTTCTTCTATTCTTCCCTTAATGTCTACTTGGAGACGATGCAAAGCATTGAGATCTTTTCTTTGTCTCTTTCATGTTGACTCAAAAGATATCCTCTCTTCCCTTTCTTCTAAGGCAGTGTCCTTCTTTGGGGAATGATGATTATTATATGCATATACATACATGATATAGATGAGTTATCATATAGCACACTGACCCTGAGGAAAGCGACAATACCTCATGTTTTGTGTTCATTATCCTTGAGTTTATTCCTCGATCGGGGGCTAAATCCTTGCGATAATGTGCTCCCTCCTTCTCTCTCTCTTGGGTGTATCCCGACTTAAAGAAATCGTTCCCGATAAGGCATGCGCGATCGCTTTAACGTCGGGGCATACACTCCCCTCATATTTTCCTTCTTGTGATACTTAGAATTAATGAGTGAACCTTTTCTTTCTTTCTAATCTTTGGTATCCTTGCTTTCATGACTCATAGTGAAGTGAACTTTTCTACTTGCAGTCATGGTTCTCCCCTTCTCAATATTCCCTTTTACTTTGTCAATCAAAGTCGTAACATCCTAAGTCCACTAGGGGCTTGGTGCATCTTGCCTCCTTGACATGGAAAAAGTTTTTCAATCTTGTTTCCTTGAACTTTACCGCTAGCATTGGTGTCCGCTTATACTCCTACTAAAGTGGGGGCTAAATGTAGTGTCATAAACTTGTGACCCTACAAATTTTTGATTGCATTAGGGTCCTCATGAACGCAAGATTGAATCCATTAGCCTGATCCGAGAGGGGAGATTGCTCAGCCCTCATAATAGCTTCTTTCTCAGCTCATTTTGGTTTTATTTAGATTATTGATTAGTCATCCCAAACATGTGTCCTTTCTTTATTGGACTTGTTTTTATTTTGAAAGGTTGTGTTTGTTAATGCAATATTATTTTATGGATTATGCAAATAGATATAAACATAAATTTTAGCTTAGTTAGGTGTCCCACTTATGGATATTTAACTCACCATCCCTTAAAATTTTGGGGGAAGATAACTAACCTCCACTCCCTATTAGTGGGAGGGGAGTCGACTTCTGAGTGTATTTTCATCATTCTGGCTAGATTTTCTTTCCTTCTTCCTATATGTGCATCTCATTCTTGAATTGATTCAAATGTTTATTTATCCAATTTTATGTTCTCTTTTACATTGAATTATTTATTTTCAATATGGTAGGTAGGACATGCATTTCTTTACCTTATGTAGCTCAATTTGATACTAGCATATAAGTGGAGTTTCTAACAAATTCTACATGGTATCTAAGGTAGATCTATAATTAATTTTTTATTATTATTTTTATGGGTTATCTTTTTTGAAAATATTGGTGAATGTGTATTAGTAGAGGTTGTGGATCTTCTAGTGAGGAAAAAGAGGTTGCAAATTTTTTTGGTGTATTTGCATGTATGTAATATCTAAGAGGTTGATCTTTTAATGGTACCATCTTTCACTAAAATATTTGAAGACCATGATTTAGATCTTTATTTATAGGGTGAACTCACAATGTTGGTTTCCACTTTTTCGTACATCTCGAGTTTTGGTGAAATGATACATTTTTAAAAAAATATAACGATTTAAGCTTTAAGAGGTCCTGTTTGAAGTAATTAATTGAAGAGAGTTAGATCAAAGTCTCTTAGATCAAAATTTCTTGGATAGAACCTCTCTACTTCTAAATCATACTTGCAATAGAGGCTCCTTTCCATCTGTAAAATGCTGATAAAAAACCAATTTTACATTACCTTTTGGGGGCTCAAATGAATTCCTTTGGAAGTTTATTTTTTAAGTATTTAGCCATTATTATAATCTTTCCAAATAGTATAATTTTTAATATATTTAATTTCATTAATATAGTTTTATTTTATTTCATTAATATCAATTGGATATATGTCAAAATTACAGTTAACTCGACTTCAAATCTTAATAAAATATGAAATATTGAAGATAATGTTACAAAACCAATTGTAAACACAAGATATGGGTGTTTAAAAAACCAAATTCAAAAGAATCACGTTCATATCTTTTATAGGAAAAAAGTTGCACTATACAAAGTGAGTGTCACTCTTTAAAAATATTGTTTTTTGAAAAAAAGGTTAGTTTTCGAGGGAGATAGAATAATGGAAGAAAATGGATTTCAAATATTATTAAAAAGTAATTTCTACAATCTGCATACTAAATCACACAAATCACTAGTTCACATCATCTACAAATTCCTTACGTTTTAGAAGTAATAGGTGTTTGAATCTAAAGTTTTTTTCTAAAAATGAATATTGTAGTGTCAAAGTTGGCAAAATAGTGTAACCCACTATTGTGGGTTCACCATTTATAAACATTCCTTTTATTCTTATTAAGCCATGTAATATCTATTTTAGGTGGCATTTTTTTCATCTCTATTTGCTAATGTAATCCTTTTTTGATATTTAGAACCTAGTGTATAGATCTCTCTTGAATACTAGAGAAAAACAACATCAAAGGTGTGA
Source organism: Cryptomeria japonica (assembly GCF_030272615.1). NCBI lineage: Eukaryota > Viridiplantae > Streptophyta > Pinopsida > Cupressales > Cupressaceae > Cryptomeria > Cryptomeria japonica. The sequence continues at coordinate 252,306 of NW_026728946.1, forward strand.
AAATCTTTGTTCAATCATTTATTGTAGACCCATGGACCAATACTTTTTGTTCAAAGGTATAGAAATCAATAGTAGGGCACATGAATCAAAAATAGTCATAAAAAATCAATATATTATGAGAATCAATATCCTTAATAATTTTAAGAATAGCACATTGTCAAATTAAAACCAATATTTTAATCATTGGTCTCATGGTAGGGTCACATGAGGGAGAAAACCTTTTGATCTTATTAATTAGGGATTAAATTCACCCCACTTTTTGTTTGGCTATAAAATTTATTTTTGAAGGTATGTAAATTACTGTTTTCAAAAATATTAAGTATAATTTAGGCAACATAGGGAAATTTTTTAAATTGTCATAACTTTTGATTGGCAACTTGAAATTGAGCGCCATTTTTTTGAAAGTTGATTTTCTCGTATGCTTGATCTATTAGGAACATTACCTCTCTAAAATTAAAAAGTCAATTTTTTTGTTCCTTAGGATTTATCTAAGCAATAAACATATAAATTGCAAAATTTTGGGGTGATCCAATATTGAATATGGGGGACATTGTATGTTATCTTGAACACTTCCTACTTTCCTTCCATTTAATAATTTTTTATTTTTCTTGTAATAATTTAATTTCTAGCATGGATTCAACTGAATTCAACACATTAATAATACCATTTAGCTATTATAATTGGAAACTAAAAGTACAACTTGTGCTAAAGAAAAAAGTGTTGTATAGGATTACAATGGGCACTGAGAAAGAACATACTAGTGGGGAAGAGAAATAAAAATTTTTTAGTAAATGTGACCAAGCCTTTGGATTCGTGTGTCTTATTATATCTCATAAACTCCTCTTTCAAGTAGAATCCTTGATTCAACCCAATGAAGTGCATATTATTCTAGAGAAATTCTTCTAGAAAGAGAATGAAATGAAAGGTTACAAGTTATAGAATAATCTCATAGGTTTTCTCTCTAATTCCTTTGACACCATAGAGGACTTCACCAAATTTAAGTAATGAAGGTTACTATTAAAATAATATGGAATAAAGAAAAATGAGAATTAGTCAGTTCTTTCTATTCTATACCATGTTTGCTTTTGGCTTCAACTCCATCTAAAGGGCTCTGGGGAAAGTTTGAAAGATACATTCTCTAGATAAATTAATTGTAATCTTGAATACAGAGTAATATAACTTAATACAAATGACCACATTGAATTCTAGGAAACTATAAGTACTCATTACTAGGAATGTGACATAACAAGATTCATATAACAAATAGGAGAAGCAAAAACAAATTAAAGGATGAAGAGATCAAGAAAGAATAAAAAATTATGATACTACAAAAAAAAATCAAAACTTCTTCTCAACAAGGGAAACATAAGAAAGAAAAAGTGGAATTTTTTTATTAGAAGAAAATTTTGCATGAAGAGCACAAACATTTGAAGAAGTAGATTGATCACCCCAAACACCTTCTTAAGAAGAATAGTATAAGGGTCCCTAAATATATCAAATAATCCTCATCAACTCAAGAATATACCAAGACAAAGAAACTATATAAAGCTAAAACTAAGAAAAAGGCTCTAGTTAATACTGAATCGTCATCAAATTCATCTTGGATCATTGAATTAGGTTCCTAACATCACATGGGAACTTCCCATGTTGTGTTTACTTCCTAAGAGACTCATACTATGTATGTCATCACTTTTGGTAATGAAACTTCAATACTAGTTATAGGGAGAGGGTTTGTTATAGATAAAGGTAGAATATACACTTTTTTTTTTCATGTTCTTTTTTAATGGAAAGCATATAAAGATGGGAGATGAAAAAATTCCTATACAAATTTATTATCCCATATAATACATGAAATGGGGGAACTATAAAATCCTTATATTATGGGTGAGAAGTGGTTGAGCCTAGAGTTAAAATACTGAACTAGAATAAGGCCATGTTATAACAAACTCTTACTTGTAAGAAGAAAAGAAATCTCTCTCTCTCTCTCTCTCTCTCTCTCTCTCTCAACCTACTTATATAACTTACTCTTCCTCATCCTCACATTAAATACATAAACTAAACATTTGAGTAGACATGGTATTTACATATATACATTTACATACACTTAATTATATTTTATGCGGGTAAGTGCACAAAGGTCGGGGACCAAAAAAGTGACAAAATTTCTTTTGGCCTCCATCAAACATTATGGTGCACACAAAATAAGGCACATGCCAAATATGGCACACGCCTTATTTGGCATGCACCAAATAGCTATAACAATATTATTTTATTTTAAATGGACATTCAAACTTCATTTTTCTATAAACCCCACATTTTGAGCTCTGATTTTGTCTTTCTAGGCTGTGCATGCAAAATAAAAATATTGTTTTCACTTCTAGATTTGTTAGATCTTCATCAAAATGATTAAATGTTTGCGGTAAGTAATTGTTCTATTATATGTCATTCTACAATTCATTTGTTATATTTATTATACATTGATGTCTATACTTATGATTGTATCAGTTGGAGCTACAAAGAATTCTATATAGGAGGTCTAGTGAACACATTCGAAAGAGGCCATCATCACATACATATCCATCCTCGTGATAGTCGAAGGTAGCTTGTGATCTATTTCCTTATGATAGTGGGAAATCAGTAGACTAGAGGCCTTTGTTGTATGCCTATGTGTAATTTTTGAGGATATATTTTGTATTTTGTATATGTGACATATATGTCCATATGGTTACTTGTTCCCTTGCATCATTGTATTGGATATATATGTTATACTCTTATTGAAGTTGACCATTGTGTGACTTTATGACCTTTTTTAGTTGATGCAAATCATATTGCAACTATTATACATAATCACAAAAATATATTTGATTGTTGAAATGAATATTCTCTAATTATATCAACATTTTTCTATGTGAGATATTATATATTCAATCGGTTTTGTCTACAATTGTTATTACATTCCTAATTGAACTCAATTTTTTTTCACAATTCAACTTCATAATTTGGTAGCTAGTAAATATTTATAGTTTAATGCCTAAAATTTCAATTTTGTCATAGTTCATGGAGACAAATAGTAGTACCATTATCATAGTTACTTTTTTTGTTTCCCTATCTAGTCTTTTGAATGTACTTGCAGTTAGTTTATTAGTGTTAGACTAAGTTATAAAGTTTGATTTTGCAGTATTTAACAGATATGCTTAAGAAACAAATGACTCTTTTAATTGAAAAAAAATTCTTTCTTTCTAGTACAAGCAGGATTTCAACTCTTACATTAAATTTGGACCCTCTAAACTACATTCAAAATTAAAATTACTTTTATTTTATACCCACTTACTCAAAAAACATGTCACCACTTTCACCTTATATTATTAAAAAATATCACTAATTTCACCTTATATTACTAAAATGTATCATCACTTTCACATTACCATCCCAGAAATAAAGATTGAAAACACAGTTCAAGAAGGTGCCTTTCATTTGAACAATACAATATAAATTTTGTTTCATTCCAACATGACACGAAATACCTTACAAAATTTCTCCTAAAGTAATTAAAAAGCAGACTAATTGTTGATGCTTATAGGGTTACAAAGAAGAATGTCAGGTCTCATACTTATCCCACACATGTAGATTGTGTTTTTATGAACTCGAGTGGTTGAATGAGCTATTTATATTAGAAGAGTGTTTAGAAATGTCATATTTGTCTATTTCCACTTTCATTATCAAACTTGTGGTTTGATCACTCCATTTGATATCTATTGTCCTAAAATGAAGACTAATTTGTTTACAAACAACATTTTTTTATATATTTCATAAAAATTAACTCTATTTGATTGTCACATATGTTTAATAAGGGGCATGACACAAATGCGTAGGTTCAGATGGATCGTATGCACATTCCATGGACTCCAAGATATGCAACGTGAAAGTTTGACAATTTTTTATACTTTGAGCACTCAAGGGAAAGCGTTTCTACGGCGTGGCTCGTAAGGATCGAGCATGTTGTCGTGCTAAAAAAGGGGCATAAGTAGCGTAAAATATACCACTAGGATGCACTTGTCAAAGTTTGATAGTTTTTCGCACTTTGATGAGCACTCAAGGGAAAGTGTTACTAGGGTGTGTCTCGGAAGGATCGGTTGACTTGATGAGAAAAAAAGGGGCATGGCCAGCATAAATGGAGCCACTGAGACAAGTTTGAGCTAACAGTTCATGTTGAAGATGAGCAGACTGAAAGTTAGGGTTTGTTGTCACATTTTAATGAATGCGTATGAAACTTTTTACTGCAAGCGAAAAAGAGGCGGCATAGGAAAATGGAATTGAGTAATAGAAAAATGAGATAGGTTTTTGTAGTCAACCATGACACAACCCTATAGGTTTAGATGACTCATTTGCATGTGTCAGGAGCTCCAAGAGACGAAACATCAAATTTTGATAGTTTTGCACATTTTGAGCACTCAACGGAAAGGGTCACTACGGTGTGTCTTGCAATGATTAAGTGACTTGGCAAAAAAAATAGGGGCATGGATACCATCACCTCGGCCATCAATAGAAGTTGGATTTGATTGTTCATGCCCAAGATGAGTGGATAAAAAGTTAGGGTATGTGGTCGTCTTTCATTGAATGCATTTGACACTTTTTGTTGCAAACAAAAAAGTGGTGGCATAGAAAAATATAATTGAGTAATCCAAAATTGAGATAGGTTTTTTTAAGTGGTCACGACATGACCTCATAGGTTTAGAGGACTCATTGAAAGGTGCCACAGGCTCCAAGATATGCAACGCCAAACTTTGACAATTATTTAAACTTTGAGCACTCAGGGGAAAGCGTCGCTACGGTGTGGCTTGAAAGGATGGAGCAAGTTGGCAAGTGAAACCAGGGAATGGCTAGCATAAACCCGACCACCCAGATGCTCTCGCGCTAATGGTTCATACCCAAGATGAGTGTATCAAAAGTTAGGGTATATTATCGCCTTTCATTGAATGCATTTTACACTTTTTGTTGCAGGTGAAAAAGTGACGCCATAGGAGAATGGAATTGAGTGAGCCAAAACAAAGAGAGGGTTTTTTAACTGGTCATGACATAACCCCGTGATTTCAGATGACCCATTCGTAGGTTCCACAGGCTCTAAGATATGCAATGTCAAACTTTGATAATTTTGCACACTTTTAGCACTAAAGGGAAATTATCACTACAGTGTGGCTCAAAAGGATCGTCGAGTTGGCGAGCCAAACAAGGGCATGTATAGCATAAAACAAGACACTTGGATGCGTTCACACCAATGATTTGTTCTCAAGAATTGCATTTCGAAAGTTAGGGTATATTGTATCCTTTACTTGAATGCATTTTACACTTTTTGTTGCAAGCGAAAAAGTGATGCCATAGAAAAATGGAATAGTGAGCCAAAAATGTCAAAGGTTTTTGTACATGGTTGTGACACAATTTTGTGGGTTCAGGCGGCTTGTTTTCAAGTTATAAGGGCTCAAAGATACGAAATTTCAAAGTTTGACAGTTTTGCATACTTTGAGCACTCAAGGGGAAGCGTTGCTACGGTGTGGCTCTGAAGGATCGGGCAAGTTGGCGAGTGAAACAAGGGCATGGCTATAGTAAACCCAGCCACCTGGACGTTCTCTTTCTAATGGTTTGTGCCCAGGATGACCAGATTGAAAGTTAGGGTATGTTAGCACCTTTCATTGAAAGTTAGGGTGTATTGTCACCTTTCATTTAATTCATTTTACACTTTTTGTTGCAGGGAATAAAGTGATGCCATAGGAAAATGGAATTGAGTGAACTAAAACTCAGATATTTTTTTTTAAGTGGCTATGTCATGACCTCGTGGGTTCATATGTCTCATTCGTAGGTGTCATGGGCTTTGATATACACAACGTCAAAGTTTCACAGTTTTGCCTACCCAATCAGCATCAGTATAAACTTTTAGATCAAAATCATTTCTCTTTTGATATACTAAGCCATAATCTCCACTGCCTCTCAGGTATCTGAAAATTCTCTTGATTGTTGTCATATGGGTTTCTTTGGGATCTGCAAAGAATCTTGCAACAATACCTACTGCATGTGGTAAATCCGGTCTACTGTGCACAAAATATTGTAACTTTCCAATCATGGATCGGTAAAGTGTCTCATCAACAGATGCAGATTCATCATTCTTTGATAGCTTACAGCTAGTAGTCATAGGAGTATTTACTGGTTTTGAATCCTCCATTCCAAATTTCTTCAAGATTTCTTTTATGTATCAAAGTACCCATTGGCCCTTTATACATAATTGTGAAGGTTAAGGATATCCCTTGCCATGGTGCCCTAATTGATCCCTCTTGCATGGTTAATGTCATAACTGAAGAGTATCTTTTCACTTTACGATTGCATAAACCACTATATATGATGTTTCTAATGTGGTTGTGAAGTTATTTGATTGCTTATCTTGTCCTACCATTGGCTCTATTACCCTTCATGTTGAAGTTTATACTAAATACATACATGTTAACTTTGTTACCATACCTTCTTCTGAGAAGTTCCGTTTGAAGATGGGTTATCCTTGGCTATCTTACATGAAGGATATTGCTTCTCCAATCCACAAGTTTCTAAAATTTCCTCACAATGCAGAAATCATAATCATGAACCATAGCTTATTTCGTTCATCTGAAAGAAGCCTCGTTGTTCCTATTGATTTCTTTTGGCCTGAACAATTTCAATCTCTTCCATCAAGGAGGGATGCTCTTTTTCAACCTTATCAAAAATGGAAGAACGATATGATTTTATCCTTAAGTCAACCTAGATCCCCAACACTTGACATTCCTATTACTCTTCAAGATAAGGTTCTTCCCCTCACAGACAGAACTAATCTCCCTCCTAAGGAAGATTGTCCACCTATACCTATGGATGTGACTTTACCTTCTCTTAAGGAGAACAACAATATTCTTCCTAAGGTTAGACCTATACCTCCTCCTCTTGATGGACCTGGTCTCCTTCCTACACCTAATATTCCTCCTTTCTATGGCTTTGTTCCACCTCCTTCCTCTTATCGAGAGATGAGGCTTGCTTCTCCCATTATGAAACCAAAAAAACCTCAACCTCAACCTTCCACTTTCAAGGAGAGAAACGTTCCTACTTTTACAAGTGTTCCTCCTCCTCCTCAGTATTCCAATAAGACTTGACGGAATCGTTGTGCGAGAGAATGCAAACAAAGACGTCGTGTTTGATCTCGTGAAGCTATCCCTCAAAATACTCAATCTCCTTAGACTCCATTAGCTGATTTGATTCCCTTTTCTCCTAAGAAAGATGTTCAACCTACATCTCCTAATCATAAGTAGCACAAACCATGTGATGGTTTTACACCTATTTGTGTTCTAGCTCCTCTTTCTCTACACTTTGATGAAGAAATGGGTGAGAATTTTATTTATAATGGAAATACAAATCCTAATACTTCAGATAGTGAGTAGGAGTATGTTGATGTGGACAAGCATTTATCAGATGAATTTTCACAAACCCTAATCCTAGCTCCTCGAATCAAACAAAGTGACTTACCACTTGAGCATAGTCCTTGTTTGGATCTTGTGATCTAGCTCCATCTGTTGTGCTCGATGTCGTTCCTCTGGCATGTTTCTCGCCTTCCCGAAATAGTGATCAACAAGATTGGGTGGCAGATGTTGTGCTAGATTAGCAATATTGGCACTACAAATATTCCCCCTGTCCTTTCTTTCTCTATTGTAACCATTCTTATTTATGTACCCATGTTCTTCTATTATTCCCTTAATGTCTACTTGGAGACAATGCAAAGCATTGAGATCTTTTCTTTGTCTCTTTCATGTTGACTCAAAAGATATCCTCTCTTCCCTTTTTTCTAAGGTAGTGTCCTTCTTTGGGGAATGACGATTATTATATGCATATACATACATGATATAAATGAGTTATCATACAACACACTGACCCCGAGGAAAGCGACAATACCTCATGTTTTGTGTTCATTATCCTTGAGTTTATTCCTTGATTGGGGGCTAAATCCTTGCGATAATGTGCTCCCTCCTTCTCTCTCTCTTGGGTGTATCTCAACTTTAAGAAATCGTTCCCGATAAGGTACACGCGATCGCTTTAATGTGGGGGCATACACTCCGCTCATATTTTCCTTCTTGTGATACTTAGAATTAATTAGTGAACTTTTTCTTTCTTTCTAATCTTTGGTATCCTTGCTTTCATGACTCATAGTGAAGTGAACTTTTCTACTTGCAGTCATGGTTCTCCCCTTCTCGATATTCCCTTTTACTTTTTCAATCAAAGTCGTAACATCCTAAGTCCACTAGGGGCTTGGTGCATCTTGCCTCCTTGACATGGAAAAAGTTTTTCAATCTTGTTTCCTTGAACTTTACCGCTAGCATTGGTGTACGCTTATACTCCTACTAAAGTGGGGGCTAAATGTAGTGTCATAAACTTGTGACCCTACAAATTTTTGATTGCATTAGGGTCCTCATGCACACAAGATTGAATCCTTTAGCCTGATCGGAGAGGGGAGATCGCTCAGCCCTCATAACAGCTTCTTTCTTGGCCTCTTCATCACCCCGTCCACACTCTTCCCTGGAGGAAGGGGTAGGATAGGGGTGTGGCGCCACTCTCCCCCCTTGGATAGGGATGTGGCACCCTTGTCCTTGCCCTATTTTGGGGAAGGACCCTTCCTAGGGTTGCATTGTTGGTTGTGCATTGGGCGGGAAACTACCCCGATGTCGGCCTGTGACAAAAATCAAATCCACTAACATGTATTTAAGGGGCACTCGTCCTCTCATTTTCATAAGTTGGATAGGTCGAAGCTGGATAGATTCAAGGTGCACAAGCGATCAAGCATTCTTTTCTATTATTGAGCATTCTAAAGTCTCCCTTCAAGGCTAGGTGTTGCATTCAAGTCAAGGATTCAACCATTGAAGAGGATATTGATTCCAACATTCAATTTCCACACAAGAATTTATATCAGCATTTCTATCACAACCTCCCTTGAGGTGATTTACAATTCAGTCTTTCATTTACAGCTACTTGCAATTACTTTCTTTCATTACCTCGTTAATTTCAAAACTGGGGTTTTACCTAAAGGCAAACCCCCAATCCAAACCCGTTTCCCTCTCTTTTATGCATGTAGGTTGTAGGGGTTTGATTTCTTTTATCTTGTACAAATGAACGTGGTGGGAGGATGAGAGCGTTGTGATGAAAATGGTGGTCATTTTGTGAATGTTGTCGACGTTTAGTTGAACTTATGAACATTTGAATTAGTCTTGATGGTTAGTTATATATCAATGTCAAAGTAGGAAAATATTAAATAGATGAATTGTTCGTAGAGATGACAAGACAATTGTAATATTCAGTTATTTATTCATTGATTTTACCATGGCTCTTACTCACCGTGTCACACAAGGATTTAAGAGCTGCCTTAGTTTATATAGGAGGCTATATAATTTTCAACTTGTATTTGATTAGGTCACTATATAGTCCATCTGGAATGTCCAATAGAAACCTGAAGAGTGGGTGTGTGTGAGAAGAGTCAAGACGTCTTTGCCAGTGTAATTTAGTTGAACAGAAGACCTTCACTATCACTTGACTTGCTATTATTCCCAACGCTGCCTTGCACCACATTGAAAAGAAACAAAGTTGACCTCAAAAGACGGTTAAAAAAAGAAGTAGTGGTCAACAATTGTGATCATCAACGATTTAGTCATGGCCACTCCTTTGTTAGTCTATATATGAGACGCCGATTAGAAAATCCTTTAAAAAGTAAACGTGAAAGTTGCTGGCATTCCATACAGCTCCGAGTGCATTTAATATTTCCGTCCCTTTCTGATATTTCTTTCTAACCTCCATTTATTTCGGTCAAAGCAGTGGCGACTCTTTCAATGCATGTGCTTGACTTAGCTCTATACTATCACAAAGTTACTTTGTTATCTGGATTAAACCTTTCAACTATGAGGGACCCCCACCTTCCTAGTTGAAAAAAAAATTTAAAATTAGGGATTTTTTTAAAGAGCTTATATGTTAATCAAAATATGAAACATAGACATTTGTTTATTTCTTTAAAATGTTATATGGTTTTTAAGAGAGTCAAGTATTGTAATTATGCATTTGTTACAAGGCTTCAGGTTGTTATTAGCATTATTATTTTCTTAAATAGGTTCAAAATTCACTAATCTATAGAGTGTTACTCCTTTAAACAATTTCTAGTGCATGAGGATGGCTTCACTCGCAAAGTGATTTAAGAAATTTGTTACCAAATTCCTTCAACAAATATTCATTGAATTACCATTAGATGTAGTTCTTCCCATAAAAATGTCACAGAGGCCCTCTAGTCACTCTATCTGAGGACGCACATGCGTTTCTAAGACGAAAACACGGTGCACCGACATCTTGTATGAACAGAGTCAAAGAGTTCGTACAAAGAGCAAACTGTGATGGGAAATGTGCCCAAATAACAGAAACTAAGCAAATATTGATATGATAACAAAATATGATTATTATTGAAATAATAAAAAGAAAAAAGGGAAGAAATGTAGTCTCACGGTCTGGCCACGCTTGAAGTCTTGACCAATCTCCCCAAAGCTACTCGGCAACCAGCACACAAGAGGAACAAGGACGAAAAGGTTGTGGTTGTGTTTTTAGAGGCCTGCCACAGCTAGACCCCCTCTTTGGTGTTTCCACCTCCATGGATAACCAAGATAGATAGATGAAAAGATAGTTAAGATTATAGATAAAAGATACAACAACAATATGTCAACGAATATTCTATGGAGATAACAAAAGATAGAGGAAGAAGAAGACTCCCCTTCCACATGCAAAGCAAGAAGCCTGTTGGATGATGAAGAAGAAGAAGTCGGTCTTCCTCAAAGAATGACAATGGCAGCAATATGTGAGAGCCAAGGACACAGTCAAAGAGAGCTTCGAAATGAGACAATGAACAAGCATGAATCCAATTTCATTCTAGGGAGAGAGCTAGAGAGGCAACTACACAGACCAAATGAGCTTCAAAAGCAAAGATTAACATGTTGGGATGAAAACGAAAGTCAATGATTGTGGAGAGGTGTTATAGGCATCTTCTAGGCATAGGTGTAATGCTCAAATGACCACATTCAAATTGGTAGATTCGTGAGATGCTAGTGCGACATGCGGACGTCTCCACAATGCGCTAGTTTCTATGAGTCAAATAGTCGACAGGGTTAGAAAGGGGCAAGGCGAAGGCTAATGGGTCAAGTGAGATGGACAAATGGACAAGGAGATGAAGAAGATCTCCAATCAGTATAAAGCGGAGGCTCTTATGTAGCATAGAATTACATGGGGTGCAATTTGCGACACTACATAACAATAAATATTTCAAGGCTGAGACAGCATAAGTAGCTCAAGGGTATTTTAAAAAATAGTAACAAGGTTTTAGGTAATGTAATACTAGATACAAATGAAATCAATCGTATTAGACAATTGAAGGACTATCTTACTAGGTAGGTTGATCCAAGCATAGTAACAACTCTTTAGGGACATCATTTAAGTACAAAGTCAAGAAAAACTAAGAGAGTTGGAGAATTAGTTCTCAATCAATCACAAATTAGGATGCTTCTAGAGTTACTAGGAACCCAAATTCACCTTTGAATTTGGGTTCCTAGTAACTCTAGAAGCATCCTAATTTGTGATTGATTGAGAACAAATAATTTTCGGAAGGGTTGATTGTAATGTCCCCTCTTCAAACTTAAACTCTGTCCAAACAAAGGTTAAATAATTCAGATAAAATATGGAATTACATTTAAATTTTATTTTTTATAATATCAAGGGGCATGAAGACTTAATAGAGGGAAAAGATATTCAAGAGGGATGAAGCAAGGACAATTCTCTTGACATTTTAGCAGTGTCAAGTTGCCTAGTGATTAGCAAGATGGATTTGGATTTCAAATAGTGGCGGCTGCAATATCTGGATCATTAGGAGAAGATGAAGAAAGAGGCAGAGCTTCTGTTTTATGAAACTCCATGTCATGGTTATTTTTAATGATGCTCTCCTTCTGGCATCTCCAATTTAATGAATATATTATAAAATTTTGCTGGAGGAGTCATATTTAAATTATATATATTTATATTTTGGGAAAATTATGTAAAAACTCTCTCTCTCAGTCGAAATGCACTATTCCTGATCGCTCCATTTGCTTCCATACGTTACATATTTTTTGACTTCCATACTGCATTTCCATGCATTTCTGATTGTCAATACGTGCTGCAGATGTAGAAAACGCCTCTCGGCATCATAATAATAAGAAATAATTAATAATTGCAAACAGAAATTAATTATAAGTCTTATAATTTCAAATTGCTTGCTAGAATTTTAATTTTTGTAAAAGTTTGCGTGACGAATCAGTTTTCAATGGAAGGGACGCAACCCTTCTCTCAAGACCTGCAATTGCTAATTATATAGATCCTCAATTTCTTTGTTGACAAGCATCCATCTATCTAACTTGTTGGTGAAGTGATTATAATTTGCAGACTTCCATTCTTGGCAGAACATTTTTTTCCAAAGAATTTTGGAGCGCAGTATCACATTTAGGTATGTGTTTCAAAATTCCATCAATTGTGGCTTCATATATACAATCAAAATTATAAAAATTATATAGGTAACATTTTACTACATGTTAAATGTAACACAGACAACTTCTCGACAAGTAGCTGTTGAAATTTTGTGCAATATTTACAATTAAAATATTAGTCGATAATTGTTTACAAACTCTATTAATTCATATCATTTGTCTTGAAAATCACAAGTGCTTTGATTGGGTTTGTAGGAGTTAGAGAAATATGACCAGGGGAAAGGGAATGAAGTCAAAGAGCAGTAACAAGCAGGTAAAATCTCAACTTTCGAGCAAATTAAACAAGTGCAAAAGTTAACATGGTAACTAATAAAGGCGATTGTACAACAAATTTGCAGGGTTTTAGCCAACACACACCGATAACAGTAAATGCAAAAGATGGCACAGAAGCGAGCAAAAGTGATGAGGTGACAAATTTGAAAAGACTGAATGAACATTTACTGACTACAATTACCAATGATAGAAAAGAAATAGACGGGTTGAAAAACAAATTGAGATTGTGTGATGATGCCAATAACAAATTGCTTGAAACGGTGACGTCAGATAAAAACAAGTGGATTTCTTGTGAAAAGGATATGAAAGGTACAATTTCAGAGTTAGAATATAAGCTCAAAGAAGCCAGAAATTTGAGTGAGAATCATGAAATGTTGTTCAGTCAATTGGGACGAGAAAAAAGTCTGTTGGAAAATAGGTTGAAAGAAAGTAGTGATGTAATTCAGGAATTACAAGGGCTTAAAAGTGAGCTTGATCAAACAAAACAATTGAGTGAGAATCTTGGAAAATTGTGTGCTCAATTAGGGCAGGAAAAAAATGAGCTGGAAAATAATTTGAAAAAATCCAATGATGTGATTAAGGAATTACAAAATAAAGTGACCGAGGATAGGAGCTTGTGGGATGCTTCCAAAACAAAATTGGAAGGAACAATTGTGGAGGTAGAAAATAAGCTTGATTCTGTGGTGCAGGAAAGAAATGTATTGAGTCAGAAACATAAGGACTTATGCGGTAGCTACAGAAATGAAAAAAAAGGGTGGAAAAAATGCAATGGTGGTGCTAATATGAAATTAAAAGCAAAGATGACTGAGAATCAGGGATTGTGGGATTCATATAGGGTGAATTTGGAAGGAAAAGTCGCGGAGCTGCAGAATGAGATGACAAATTCGAAAAGCCTGAATGAACGTTTACTGACTACAATTACCAATGATAGAAAAGAAATAGATGGGTTGAAAAACAAATTGATAATGTGTGATGATGCCAATAACAAATTGCTTGAAACAATCACTTCAGATAAAAACAAGTGGACTTCTTATGAGAAAAAGATGAAAAGTACAATTTCAGAGTTAGGGCAGGGAAAAAACGAGCTGGAAAATGATTTGAAAAAATCCAATGATGTGATTAGGGAGTTACAAGATAAAATGACTGAAGATAGGAGCTTGTGGGATGCTTCCAAGACAAAACTGGAAGCGACAATTGTGGAGGTACAAACTAAGCTTGACACTGTAGTGAAGGAAAGAAATGAATTGAGCCAGAAACATGAGGACTTGTACACTAGCTACAGAAATGACAAAAATGAATTGAAAAAATGCAATGATGGTGCTATGAAATTAAAAGCAAAGATGGCTGAGGATAAGGGATTGTGGGATTCATGTAGGGCGAATTTGAAAGGAAAAGTTGCACGGCTGCAAAATGAGATCCTTGACGAAAGAAAATCTAGCCAGAAACACCAAGAATTGTTGACTAAATTGAGGCAAGAAAAAATTGAGATGGAAAATAAGTTCATAAAAATCAATGATACTACTAAGAAATTGAATGCAAAGATTACTGAAGATAAGCTGTTGTGGGATTCTTGTCAGGAGAAGTTGGAAAAACAGGTTTCAGAGCTACAAAATGAGCTTAATGAAGCAAGGGTATTCAGCCAAGGACGTGAAGAACTGTGCAGTGAGCTGAGACGAGCAAAAACTGATTTGGAAGAAAAAGTTTTACAGCTCGAAGGTGATCTTAATGAAGCAAGAATTTTGATTAAGAAACATGAAGAATTGCGCTCTGAATTAATGAAAGAAAAGAACGAAATGCAAAATAAGGTAACAGAATGCAATGATGAGACTGAAGAATTGAAGGCAAAATTGGCTGAACGTGGGTTCTTGTGGGATTCTTCTAAGACAGAGTTGGAAGCCACTGTTGCAGGGCTGCAAAATGAGCTCAAAGAAACAAGATTGTTGAGCCTGAAACATGAAGAAGCATGCATTCAACTAAGGCATGAGAAAACAAAATTGGAAGACGAGTTGAAAGACTTGGATGATACGAATGAGGAATTACATGCCAAAATGACTGAAAACGGTTGGCTTTGGGATACTTGTAAGGCGAATTTAGAAGGTACAGTAATAAAGCTGCAGAAAAAGCTTAATGAAACAAAGATTCTGGCCCACAATAATCAAGTCTTATACAATGAAATAAGTAGAGAAAAAAGTGAGATGGAAACTAATTTTCATCAATCCATCAATGAAGCTAAACAATTAAAGGATAAAATAGCTGAAGAAGGGCACTTGTGGGATATATCTAAGCGAGAATTTGAAGTTACATTTGCAAAACTGCAAAATGAGCTTAATGAAGCGAGAATGTTAAGCCAGAAGCATGAAGATTCGTGGTCTCAGTCAGAACAGGAAAAAACTGAGTTGGAAAATAATTTTAATCAATCTATTAATGAAATTCAGCAATTAAAGGAAAAATTGGCTGAAGATAGGCACAAGTGGGATAGTTATAAGAGAGAATTTGAAATTACAATTGCAAAACTGCAAAATGAGCTCAACGAAGCGAGGATGCTAAGCCAGAAGCATGAAGATTTGTGGTCTCAATCAGAACAAGAAAAAAATGATTTGGAAAAGACTCTTATAGGGCTACAAAATGAAGTTGATGAAACAAAGATTTTGACAGTGAAAGACCAAGAGCTGTGTAAGGTGCTCAGAGAAGAAAACAATCGGATAGGAAATAAGTTGAAACAATGCAATGACAGTATTGGGAAATTAAATACAAAAGTTAAAGAAGACCAGCTATTGTGGGTTTGTAATAAGGAGGATTTGGAAAGCAGAGTTGCAGTTGTGCAGTATGAGAAAGAGACATTGATCCAGGAATATAAAGCTCTGTGGGCCCATTTAAGAGATGAAAAATATGAGTTGGAAGAAAAACTGAAAGAATGCAACGATAGGAATAAGGAATTGCATGCACAGATGAGAGAAGATTGCCGCTTGTGGGAAGCTTGTAAGGCAAAATTTGAAAACTCTGCTGCAAGGCTACAAAATAATTTTAATAAATCCATTAATGAAATTAAACAATTAAAGGAAAAATTGGCTGAAGATAAGCACATGTGGAATACTTCTAAGGGAGAATTTGAAGTTACAATTGCAAAACTGCAAAATGAGCTTAATGAAGCGAGAATGTTAAGCCATAAGCATGAGGATTTGTGCTCCCAATCAGAACATGAAAAATATGAGTTGGAAAAGACTTTTATACGGCTACAAAATAAGCTTGATGAAACAAACATTTTGAGAGAGAAAGACCAAGAATTGTGTAATGTGCTAAGAGAAGAGAATAATTGGTTAGGAAATAAGTTGAAAGACTGCAATGATAGGATTGCGGAATTAAATAAAAAAATTGAAGAAGACGAGAGGTTGTGGGTTACTAATAAGTCTGATTTGGAAAGAAAAGTTGCAGGTCTGCAGTCTGAGAAAGGGGTATTGAGCAAGGAATATAAACTTCTGTGGGCCCATTTAACAGATGAAAAAGATGAGTTGGAAAACAAACTGAGAGAATGCAAAGATAGGAATATGGAATTGCATGCACAGATGAGAGAAGATTGCCGCTTGTGGGAAGCTTGTAAGGCAAACTTCGAAGACTCTGTTGCAGGTTTACAAAATAAGCTCGATTTGATGACTAATGAAGGAATGATTTTGAGCCAAGAATATGTAGAACTGTGCATTGAATGCGAATTTTTGAAGGCACAGCTGGGAGATTATAATGATATACTAAGCTCTATGGAAGATGAAACAAGGAGTCTAATCTCTCTCTCAGAGAGCAATGCAAACACAGTGGAGGCCTTGCAAACTCAAGTGCGAATGATCACCCATGAACATACACATTTGAGCATGAAATATGAAGAACTTACAAATGAAAATGAATCTCAGAAATTGAAATTGGAAAATTATAATCATAGGCTTGATTCAGTGAAAAATGAGAGGAACTCACTTAGATCTACGTCAGAAAGTAGGGAGGAGGCTTTGCTCCAAGAAAATGGTTCATTGAAACAACAAGTCCATGAGCTTCAAAGCAAGTTGGGTATGTGGGCTAATGATTACAAACAAGTTCCCACTGATGATATGCTCGATTCAGAAACAGAGGAGAGGCAATTACTCACATCTCTATCAGAAACCAGTGATAAAGTGATGGAAGATCCGGTTATAGAGAACAGAACAGTGAAACGAGAAGCCCTTCAACTTTATCAAGAAAACCAACAATTACAAAAGGACATATCTAGTAAAAAGTCATTAATTCAAACAAAAGATGGAAATATTACAGAATTGAATGCAAAAAAGATTAAACTTAAGAATGCTGTCGAAGTGTTGGAAGAGATTGGAAGAAAAAATACCCAAGTACTGAAAGAATATGGAGGTATAAGGGAAGAGCAAGTGACGAGAAAGGAAAGTGAGGAGAAAAGGAAGGAGGGCAGTGGGAGGGTTTCACATCGAAACCAAACAGCCTTTATTGGTAATTTGATGTCTTGCATTCTTCTAGATATTGAGAAGTCTGACGTAAGCAGATGCTTGTCAACTGCCACAAAAAATATCATTCTTCCTTCTGATGCACTACTTTGTGGATGTCCTTATGGCTGGTTTGGTGGGATAGTATAAGTAGCCACCCTTTCTCCAAATTCTGTGAGAAATGTAATACTCTGGACGGGCAATGCCTCCAATTATTGAATTCATTTGGGCATTTTTTTAATTCTGATTGATGTATACTCAAACAATTCCTTCACTGCATTAAATTGTACTACTCTAAAATTCATTTTATAATTCATTTTTGAGATATCATATTTATTTATTATGGATGGACAATTTTTAAATTCTCATTGATGTATACTCTAATAAATGTTCCTGTAGTGTGCAAATTGACAAAGATATACATATAACACGAAACCACTTTCAGATAATTTAAAGTTCTAAATCTAATATAAAATCTTATATATTCATTGTCCTCGGTCAATTTTATAATCATAAATTTGATAAGAGAGATTAGATTTTCACGGTCTATAGAAATTATTGGTTTATTTCCAAATTCCAATATGTCCAACTTCAAAATTTAAAATGATCCATGATGAGCTAACTTAATTGAGAAATCTCTAAAATTATATTGTAGGGTTTTGAATAATAAGACAACCTCTAATCCATTATTATTATATCAATGAGACCATAATCTTGTAGGAAAGCTATAATGTCCTTGCCTCATTGTAATGGCATAGAATCAACTTGACATTAACATATGCATTATGTACAGATGTTATACAATTGTTTTATATATCTTTAATAATCTTTTTTAAATAATTATATCAAATTCTAAAAATTTAATCAAAAGATAAAATCGTCACTTTGTAATGTCTCAAGGGGCCTCCAAAACAAATAATTTTCTAGAGGTGTTGAAACCAAATTGAGATCAATTCTAAACATGATTATAAATGTATTAGTTTATCGAATTCCCTCATAGATAGGAGACTAATATATGCTTTTAACTATTATATATCTCACCGTTATATTAGTGCCCTAGATTCTTAAGTGAGTGGTATTGGCCTATTGAAATAGTCATGTATTGCTCAAATTCATTTTATGTCAACATATTTGAGCTCCATTTATAATTCATTATGACAAATATTGTACTTTAAATTTATATTTGCATTAAAAAAAGTTAGACCTAACAAAAAAATGAATAGTGTTGTTTAGAATACCTTCAGTAGTTTACTAGTTGATTATTGTCTTTTAAATATTAAACCCTTTGGAACATTTATAATATGTTATGTTTTCAATAAAAAAACTATTCATCCTTTAAAGTTTACCATAACTATGAAATGGGAGTGGTTGAACCAAGTGATTTGAGTTAGATAAGTATTAAAATAGTTGATGTTGAAAAAATCAAAATATTATATATGAATTCCACGCTAATTGGATTATATTTAATTTGCTATGTTAATTCAGTATTTTAAAGATCTCACTAAATTACCACATATTTTGTATATTGGTTATTAAATTCTATTTTGATATATGCTATAATATTTTTCTTTCAATATTAATAACAAAATCACTATAAATAATTAAATAGCTTAAAAAGAAAAAAGCCCTACATTTTAGTAATAGAACTTATTCTAGAAACGTCATTATTATCTTTTTTACTCATTTACTTTATAAAATCATAATTAGCATGCTGAAGAATAAAACAAATATAATAATAATTGATAAATAAAATGTACACCAACAAAATATAACACTTAAACTAGATATTTAAATATGACAAGATAGATATCTCAGACATGTTCTACCTAGATTAGAATCAAATACATTATCATTACTTCAATCTTGTAGTATAAGTTATATTTTTTAATTTTTTCCTAAGGCTATATAAGCCTTTAAAAAATCTTCTATGATAGCCTTCTTTTTTGTGGCTTCCAATTATGGAATCATTTGTTAAATTTTTTTCTTCAATTATATTGAAATAAAGGAGAGGTTAAAATTTATTCAAAGCTAAAGAATAACAAAGCAAGGGCGTCAAACAGCCCTAGGCCGCCTATAATAAGTTTCTAATTTATTTTGTCATCTTCATAACTTGTAATTAATAGATGGATTGCTAGCATTTTTACTCAATCTATAGTAAAAAATTATTTAAAATGTAATCTCCTAGACCCAAATTTTTTTATACTAAACTTTGTACATATATATGACCTTTAAAAATTTATCACTCCTAATTCCACTCTTTATAGTTCTTAATTAATTTTTTATTTTGGTTTTATTTAGATTATTGATTAGTCATCCCAAACATGTGTCCTTTCATTATTGGACTTGTTTTTATTTTGAAAGGTTGTGTTTGTTAATGCAATATTATTTTATGGATTATGCAAATAGATATAAACATAAATTTTAGCTTAGTTAGGTGTCCCACTTATGGATATTTAACTCACCATCCCTTAAAATTTTGGGGGAAGATAACTAACCTCCACTCCCTATTAGTGGGAGGGGAGTCGACTTCTGAGTGTATTTTCATCATTCTGGCTAGATTTTCTTTCCTTCTTCCTATATGTGCATCTCATTCTTGAATTAATTCAAATGTTTATTTATCCAATTTTATGTTCTCTTTTACATTGAATTATTTATTTTCAATATGGTAGGTAGGACATGCATTTCTTTACCTTATGTAGCTCAATTTGATACTAGCATATAAGTGGAGTTTCTAACAAATTATACATAGTATCTAAGGTAGATCTATAATTAATTATTTGTTTATTATTTTTATGGGTTATTTTTTTGGAAAATATTGGTGAATGTGTATTAGTAGAGGCTGTGGATCTTCTAGTGAGGGAAAAGAGGTTGCAAATTTTTTTTGGTGTATTTGCATGTATGTAATATCTAAGAGGTTGATCTTTTAGTGGTGCCATCTTTCACTAAAATATTTGAAGACCATGTTTTAGATCTTTATTTATAGGGTGAACTCACAATGTTGGTTTCCACTTTTCCGTACATCTCGAGTTTTGGTGAAATGATACATTTTTAAAAAAATATAACGATTTAAGCTTTAAGAGGTCTTGTTTGAAGTACTTAATTGAAGAGAGTTAGATCAAAGTCTCTTAGATCAAAATTTCTTGGATAGAACCTCTCTACTTATAAATCATACTTGCAATAGAGTCTCCTTTCCATCTGTAAAATGCTGATAAAAAACCAATTTTACATTACCTTTTGGGGGGTCAAATGAATTTATTTAGAAGTTTATTTTTTAAGAATTTAGCCATTATTATAATCTTTCCAAATAGTATAATTTTTAATATATTTAATTTCATTAATATAGTTTTATTTTA
Organism: Cryptomeria japonica; assembly: GCF_030272615.1. NCBI lineage: Eukaryota > Viridiplantae > Streptophyta > Pinopsida > Cupressales > Cupressaceae > Cryptomeria > Cryptomeria japonica. The sequence continues at coordinate 273,006 of NW_026728946.1, forward strand.
TTTCATTAATATCAAATGGATATATGTCAAAATTACAGTTAACTCGAATTCAAATCTTAATAAAATATGAAATATTGAAGATAATGTTACAAAATCAATTGAAAACACAAGATATGGATGTTTAAAAAACCAAATTCAAAATAATCACGTTCATATCTTTTATAGGAAAAAAGTTGCGCTATATAAAGTGAGTGTCACTCTTTAAAAATGTTGTTTTTTGAAAAAAAGGTTAGTTTTCGAGGGAGATAGAATAATGGAAGAAAATGGATTTCAAATATTATCAAAAAGTAATTTCTACAATCTACATACTAAATCACACAAATCACTAGTTCACATCATCTAAAAATTCCTTACGTTCTAGAAGTAATAGGTGTTTGAATCTAAAGTTTTTTTCTAAAAATGAATATTGTAGTGTCAAAGTTGGCAAAATAGTGTAACCCACTATTGTGGGTTCACCATTTATAAACATTCCTTTAATTCTTATTAAGCCATGTAATATCTATTTTAGGTGGCATTTTTTTCATCTCTATTTGCTCATGTATTCCTTTTTTGATATTTAGAACCTAGTGTATAGATCTCTCTTGGATACTAGAGAAAAACAACATCAAAGGTGTGAAAATCTTTGTTCAATCATTTATTGTAGATCCATGGACCAATATTTTTTGATAAAAGGTATAGAAATCAATAGTAGGGCACATGAATCAAAAATAGTCACAAAAAATCAATAGATTATGAGAATCAATATCCCTAATAATTTTAAGAATAGCACATTGTCAAATTAAAACCAATAGTTTAATCCTTGGTCTCATGGTAGGGTCACATGAGGGAGAAAACCCTTTGATCTTATTAATTAGGGATTAAATTCCCCCCACTTTTTGTTTGCCTATAAAATTGATTTTTGAAGGTATGTAAATTACTGTTTTCAAAAATATTAAGTATAATTTAGGCAACATAGGGAAATTTTTTAAATTGTCATAACTTTTGATTGGCAACTTGAAATTGAGCGCCATTTTTTTGAAAGTTGATTTTCTCGTATGCTTGATCTATTAGGAACATTACCTCTCTAAAATTAAAAAGTCAATTTTTTTGTTCCTTAGGATTTATCTAAGCAATAAACATATAAATTGCAAAATTTTGGGGTGATCCAATATTGAATATGGGGGACATTGTATGTTATCTTGAACACTTCCTACTTTCCTTCCATTTAATAATTTTTTATTTTTCTTGTAATAATTTAATTTCTAGCATGGATTCAACTGAATTCAACACATTAATAATACCATTTAGCTATCATAATTGGAAACTAAAAGTACAACTTGTGCTAAAGAATAAAGTGTTGTATAGGATTACAATGGGCATTGAGAAAGAACATACTAGTGGGGAAGAGAAATAAAACAAATTTAATAAATGTGACCAAGCCTTTGGATTCGTGTGTCTTATTATATCTCATAAACTCCTCTTTCATGTAGAATCCTTGATTCAACCCAATGAAGTGCATATTATTTTAGAGAAATTCTTCTAGAAAGAGAATGAAATGAAAGGTTACAAGTTATAGAATAATCTCATAGGTTTTCTCTCTAATTCCTTTGACACCATAGAGGACTTCACCAAATTTAAGTAATGAAGGTTACTATTAAAATAATATGGAATAAAGAAAAATGAGAATTAGTTAGTTCTTTCTATACTATACCATGTTTGCTTTTGCCTTCTACTCCATCTAAAGGGCTCTGGGGAAAGTTTGAAAGATACATTCTCTAGATAAATTAATTGTAATCTTGAATACAGAGTAATATAACTTAATACAAATGACCACATTGAATTCTAGGAAACTATAAGTACTCATTACTAGGAATGTGACATAACAAGATTCATATAACAAATAGGAGAAGCAAAAACAAATTAAAGGATTAAGAGATCAAGAAAGAATAAAAAATTATGATACTACAAAAAAAAATCAAAACTTCTTCTCATCAAGGGAAACATAAGAAAGAAAAAGTGGAATTTTTTTATTAGAAGAAAATTTTGCATGAAGAGCACAAACATTTGAAGAAGTAGATTGATCACCCCAAACACCTTCTTAAGAAGAATAGTATAAGGGTCCCTAAATATATCAAATAATCCTCATCAACTCAAAAATATACCAAGACAAAGAAACTATATAAAGATAAAACTAAGAAAAAGGCTCTAGTTAATACTGAATCATCATCAAATTCATCTTGGATCGTTGAATTAGGTTCCTAACATCACATGGGAACTCCATGTTGTGTTTTCTTCCTAAGAGACTCATACTATGTATGTCATCACTTTTGGTAATGAAACTTCAATACTAGTTATAGGGAGAGGGATTGTTATAGATAAAGGTAGAATATACACTTTTTTTTTTCGTGTTCTTTTTTAAAGGAAAGCATATAAAGATGGGAGATGAAAAAATTCCTATACAAATTTATTACCCAATATAATACATAAAATGGGGGAATTATAAAATCCTTATATTATGGGTTAGAAGTGGTTGAGCCTAGAGTTAAAATACTGAACTAGAATAAGGCCATGTTATAACAAACTCTTACTTGTAAGAAGAAAAGAAATCTCTCTCTCTCTCTCTCTCTCTCTCTCTCTCTCTCTCTCTCTCTCTCTCTCTCTCTCTCTCTCTCTCTCTCTCTCTCTCTCTCTCTCTCTCTCTCTCTCTCTCTCTCTCTCTATCAACCTACTTATATAACTTACTCTTCCTCATCCTCGCATTAAATACATAAACTAAACATTTGAGTACACGTGGTATTTACATATATACATTTACATATACTTAATTATATTTTATGCGGGTAAGTGCACAAAGATCAAGGACCAAAAAAGTGACAAAATTTCTTTTGGCCTCCATCAAACATTATGGCGCACACAAAATAAGGCACATGCCAAATACAGCGTATGCCTTATTTGGCATGCACCAAATAGCTATAACAATTTTTATTTTTTTTAAATGGACATTCAACCTTCATTTTTCTATAAACCCCACATTTTGAGCTCTGATTTTGGCTTTCCAGACTATGCACGCAAAATAGAAATATTGTTTTTGCTTCTAGAGTTGTTAGATCTTCATCGACATGATTATATGTTTGCGGTAAGTAATTGTTCTATTATATGTCATTCTACAATTCATTTTTTATATATATTATACATTGATGTCTATACTTATGATTGTATCAGTTGGAGCTACAAAGAATTCTAGATAGGAGGTCTAGTGAACACATTCGAAAGAGGCCATCATCACATACATATCCATCCCCGTGATAGTCGAAGGTAGCTTGTGATCTATTTCCTCATGATAGTGGGAAATTAGTAGACTAGAGGCCTTTGTTGTATGCCTATGTGGAATTTTTGAGGATATATTTTGTATTTTGTATATGTGACATATATGTCCATATGGTTACTTGTTCCCTTGCATCATTGTATTGGATATATATGTTATACTCTTATTGAAATTGACCATTGTGTGACTTTATAAACTTTTCTAGTTGATGCAAATCATATTGCAACTATTATACATAATCACAAAAATATATTTGATTGCTGAAATGAATATTCTGTAATTATATCAACATTTTTCTGTGAGAGATATTATATATTCAATCAGTTTTGTCTACAATTGTTATTACATTCCTAATTGAACTCAATTTTTTTTCACAATTCAACTTCGTAATTTGGTAGCTAGTAAATATTTATAGTTTAATGCCTAGAATTTCAATTTTGTCATAGTTCATGGAGACAAATAGTAGTACCATTATCATAGTTACATTTTTTGTTTCCCTATCTAGTCTTTTCAATTTACTTGCAGTTAGTTTATTAGGGTTAGACTAAGTTATAATGTTTGATTTTGCATTATTTAACAAATATGCTTAAGAAACAAATAACTCTTTTAATTGAAAAAAAATTCTTTCTTTCTAGTACAAGCAAGATTTCAACTCTTACATTAAATTTGGACCCTCTAAACTACATTCAAAATTAAAATTACTTTTATTTTATACCCATTTACTCAAAAAACATGTCACCACTTTCACCTTATATTATTAAAAAATATCACTAATTTCACCTTATATTACTAAAATGTATCATCACTTTCACATTACCATCCCAGAAATAAAGATTGAAAACACAGTTCAACAAGGTGCCTTTCATTTGAACAATACAATATAAATTTTGTTTCATTCCAACATGACACGAAATACCTGACAAAATTCCTCCTAAAGTAATTAAAAAGCAGACTAATTGTTGATGCTTATAGGGTTACAAAGAAGAATGTCAGGTCTCATACTCATCCCACACATGTAGATTGTGTTTTTATGAACTCGAGTGGTTGAATGAGCTATTTATATTAGAAGAGTGTTTAGAAATGTCATATTTGTCTATTTCCACTTTCATTATCAAACTTGTGGTTTGATCACTCCATTTGATATCTATTGTCCTAAAATGAAGACTAATTTGTTTACAAACAACATTTTTTTATATATTTCATAAAAATTAACTCTATTTGATTGTCACATATGTTTAATAAGGGGCATGACACAAACGCGTAGGTTCAGATGGATCGTATGCATGTTCCATGGACTCCAAGATATGCAACGTGAAAGTTTGACAATTTTTTATACTTTGAGCACTAAAGGGAAAGCATTTCTAGGGCGTGGCTCGTAAGGATCGAGCAAGTTGTCGTGCTAAAAAGGGGCATAAGTAGCATTAAATATACCACTAGGATGCGCTTGTGCTAACGGTTTGTTCCCGGGATGAGTGGATCAAAACTCAGGGTATCTTGTCGCCTTTCATTGAATGCATCTGACACTTTTTGTTGCAAGCGAAAAAGAGGTGGCATAGGCAAATGGAATTGAGTGATCCAAAATTAAGATAGGTGATTTTAGGAGGTGATGACATATCCCGATAGATTCAAAGGACTCATTCACACATGTCACGGGCTTCGAGAGATGCAACGTCAGAGTTTGATAGGTTTTCGCACTTTGATGACCACTCAAAGGAAAGTGTTACTAGGGTGTGTCTCGGAAGGATCGGTTGAGTTGATGAGAAGAAAGGGGCATGGCCAGCATAAATGCAGCCACTGAGACAAGTTTGAGCTGACAGTTCATGCCAAAGAAGAGCGGACTAAAAGTTAGGGTTTGTTGTCACCTTTCATTGAATGCATCTGAAACTTTTTGTTGCAAGCAAAAAAGAGGCGGCATAGGAAAATGGAATTGAGTAATAGAAAAATGAGATAGGTTTTTGTAGTCAACCATGACACAACCCTATAGGTTGAGATGACTCATTTGCATGTGTCAAGAGCTCCAAGAGACGAAACATCAAAGTTTGATAGTTTTGCACATTTTGAGCACTCAACAAAAAGGGTCACTACGGTGTGTCTTGCAATGATTAAGTGACTTGGCGAAAAAAATAGGGGCATGGGTACCATAACCTCGGCCATCAATAGAAGTTGTATTTGATTGTTCATGCCCAAGATGAGTGGATAAAAAGTTAGGGTATGTTGTCGTCTTTCATTGATTGCATTTGACACTTTTTGTTGCAAACAAAAAAGTGGTGGCATAGACAAATATAATTGAGTAATCCAAAATTGAGATAGGTTTTTTTAAGTGGTCATGACATGACCTCATAGGTTTAGAGGACTCATTGAAAGGTGCCACAGGCTCCAAGATATGCAACGCCAAACTTTGACAGTTTTTTAAACTTTGAGCACTCAGGGGAAAGCGTCGCTACCGTGTGGCTTGAAAGGATGGAGCAAGTTGGCAAGTGAAACCAGGGAATGGCTAGCATAAACCTGACCACCCAGATGCTCTCGCGCTAATGGTTCATACCCAAGATGAGTGTATCAAAAGTTAGGGTATATTATTGCCTTTCATTGAATGCATTTTACACTTTTTGTTGCAGGTGAAAAAGTGACGCCATAGGAGAATGGAATTGAGTGAGCCAAAACAAAGAGAGGGTTTTGTAAGTGGTCATGACACAACCCCGTGATTTCAGATGACCCATTCGTAGGTTCCACAGGCTCTAAGATATGCAATGTCAAACTTTGATAATTTTGCACACTTTGAGCACTCAAGGGAAATTATCGCTACAGTGTGGCTCAAAAGGATCACCGAGTTGGCGAGCCAAACAAGGGCATGTATAGCATAAAACAAGACACTTGGATGCATTCACACCAAACGTTTGTTCTCAAGAATTGCATTTCGAAAGTTAGGGTATATTGTATCCTTTACTTGAATGCATTTTACACTTTTTGTTGCAAGCGAAAAAGTGATGCCATAGAAAAATGGAATAGTGAGCCAAAAATGTCAAAGGTTTTTGTAAATGGTTGTGACACAATTTTGTGGGTTCAGGCGGCTTGTTTTCAAGTTATAAGGGCTCAAAGATACGAAACGTCAAAGTTTGACAGTTTTGCATACTTTGAGCACTCAAGGGGAAGCGTCGCTACGGTGTGGCTCTGAAGGATCGGGCAAGTTGGTGAGTTAAACAAGGGCATGGCTATAGTAAACCCAGCCACCTGGATGTTCTCCTTCTGACAGTTTGTGCACAGGGTGACCAGATTGAAAGTTAGGGTATGTTAGCGCCTTTCATTGAAAGTTAGGGTATATTGTCACCTTTCATTTAATCCATTTTACACTTTTTTTTGCAAGGAAAAAAGTGATGCCATAGGAAAATGGAATTGAGTGAACCAAAACTGAGATAGTTTTTTGTAAGTGGCTATGTCATGACCTCGTGGCTTCATATGTCTCATTCGTAGGTGTCGTGGGCTTTGATATACGCAACGTCAAAGTTTCACAGTTTTGCCTACCCAATCAGCATCAGTATAAACTTTTAAATCAAAATCATTTCTCTTTTGATATACTAAGCCATAATCTCCACTGCCTCTCAGGTATCTGAAAATTCTCTTGATTGTTGTCATATGGGTTTCCTTGGGATCTGCAGAGAATCTTGCAACAATACCTACTGCATGTGCTATATCCGGTCTACTGTGCACAAAATATTGTAACTTTCCAATCATGGATCGGTAAAGTGTCTCATCAACAGATGCAAATTCATCATTCTTTGATAGCTTACAGCTAGTAGTCATAGGAGTATTTACTGGTTTTGAATCCTCCATTCCAAATTTCTTCAAGATTTCTTTTATGTATCAGAGCACCCATTGGCCCTTTATACATAATTGTGAAGGTTAAGGATATCCCTTGCCGTGGTGCCCTAATTGATCCCTCTTGCATGGTTAATGTCATAACTGAAGAGTATCTTTTCACTTTACGATTGCATAAACCACTATATATGATGTTTCTAATGTGGTTGTCAAGTTATTTGATTGCTTATCTTGTCCTACCATTGGCTCTATTACCCTTCATGTTGAAGTTTATACTAAATACATACATGTTGACTTTGTTACCATACCTTCTTCTGAGAAGTTCCGTTTGAAGATGGGTTATCCTTGGCTATCTTACATGAAGGATATTGCTTCTCCAATCCACAAGTTTCTAGAATTTCCTCACAATGGAGAAATCATAATCATGAACCATAGCTTATTTCGTCCATCTGAAAGGAGCCTCGTTTTTCCTATTGATTTCTTTTGGCCTGAAGATTTTCAATCTCTTCCATCAAGGAGGGATGCTCTTTTTCAACCTTATCAAAAATGGAAGAACGATATGATTTTATCCTTAAGTCAACCTAGATCCCCAACACTTGACATTCCTATTACTCTTCAAGATAAGGTTCTTCCCCTCACAGATAGAACTAATCTCCCTCCTAAGGAAGATTGTCCACCTATACCTATGGATGTGACTTTACCTTCTCTTAAGGAGAACAACAATATTCTTCCTAAGGTTAGACCTATACCTCCTCCTCTTGATGGACCTGGTCTCCTTCCTACACCTAATATTCCTCCTTTCTATGGCTTTGTTCCACCTCCTTCCTCTTATCGAGAGATGAGGCTTGCTTCTCCCATTGTGAAACCAAAAAAACCTCAACCTCAACCTTCCACTTTCAAGGAGAAAAACATTCCTACTTTTTCAAGTGTTCCTCCTTGTCCTCAGTATTCCAATAAGACTTGACGGAATCGTTGTGTGAGAGAATGCAAACAAAGACGTCGTGTTTGATCTCGTGAAGCTATCCCTCAAAATACTCAATCTCCTTAGACTCCATCAGCTGACCTTATTCCCTTTTCTCCTAAGAAAGATGTTCAACCTACATCTCCTAATCATAAGTAGCACAAACCATGTGATGGTTTTACACCTATTTGTGTTCTAGCTCCTCTTTCTCTACACTTTGATGAAGAAATGGGTGAAAATTTTATTTATAATGGAAATACAAATCCTAATACTTCAGATAGTGAGTAGGAGTATGTTGATGTGGACAAGTATTTATCAGATGAATTTTCACAAACCCTAATCCTAGCTCCTAGAATCAAACAAAGTGACTTACCACTTGAGCATAGTCCTTGTTTGGATCTTGTGATCTAGCTCCATCTGTTGTGCTCGATGTCGTTCCTCTGGCATGTTTCTCACCTTCCTGAAATAGTGATTTACAAGATTGGGTGGCAGATGTTGTGCTAGATTAGCAATATTGGCACTGCAAGTATTCCCCCTATCCTTTCTTTCTCTATTGTAACCGTTCTTATTTATGTATCCATGTTCTTCTATTCTTCCCTTAATGTCTACTTGGAGACGATGCAAAGCATTGAGATCTTTTCTTTGTCTCTTTCATGTTGACTCAAAAGATATCCTCTCTTCCCTTTCTTCTAAGGCAGTGTCCTTCTTTGGGGAATGATGATTATTATATGCATATACATACATGATATAGATGAGTTATCATATAGCACACTGACCCTGAGGAAAGTGACAATACCTCATGTTTTGTGTTCATTATCCTTGAGTTTATTCCTCGATCGGGGGCTAAATCCTTGCGATAATGTGCTCCCTCCTTCTCTCTCTCTTGGGTGTATCCCAACTTAAAGAAATCGTTCCCGATAAGGCATGCGCGATCGCTTTAACGTGGGGGCATACACTCCCCTCATATTTTCCTTCTTGTGATACTTAGAACTAATGAGTGAACTTTTTCTTTCTTTCTAATCTTTGGTATCCTTGCTTTCATGACTCATAGTGAAGTGAACTTTTCTACTTGCAGTCATGGTTCTCCCCTTCTCGATATTCCCTTTTACTTTGTCAATCAAAGTCGTAACATCCTAAGTCCACTAGGGGCTTGGTGCATCTTGCCTCCTTGACATGGAAAAAGTTTTTCAATCTTGTTTCCTTGAACTTTACCGCTAGCATTGGTGTCCGCTTATACTCCTACTAAAGTGGGGGCTAAATGTAGTGTCATAAACTTGTGACCCTACAAATTTTTGATTGCATTAGGGTCCTCATGAACGCAAGATTGAATCCATTAGCCTGATCCGAGAGGGGAGATTGCTCAGCCCTCATAACAGCTTCTTTCTCAGCTCATTTTGGTTTTATTTAGATTATTGATTAGTGTGACCAAGCCTTTGGATTCGTGTGTCTTATTATATCTCATAAACTCCTCTTTCATGTAGAATCCTTGATTCAACCCAATGAAGTGCATATTATTTTAGAGAAATTCTTCTAGAAAGAGAATGAAATGAAAGGTTACAAGTTATAGAATAATCTCATAGGTTTTCTCTCTAATTCCTTTGACACCATAGAGGACTTCACCAAATTTAAGTAATGAAGGTTACTATTAAAATAATATGGAATAAGGAAAAATGAGAATTAGTTAGTTCTTTCTATACTATACCATGTTTGCTTTTGCCTTCTACTCCATCTAAAGGGCTCTGGGGAAAGTTTGAAAGATACATTCTCTAGATAAATTAATTGTAATCTTGAATACAGAGTAATATAACTTAATACAAATGACCACATTGAATTCTAGGAAACTATAAGTACTCATTACTAGGAATGTGACATAACAAGATTCATATAACAAATAGGAGAAGCAAAAACAAATTAAAGGATGAAGAGATCAAGAAAGAATAAAAAATTATGATACTACAAAAAAAAATCAAAACTTCTTCTCAACAAGGGAAACATAAGAAAGAAAAAGTGGAATTTTTTTATTAGAAGAAAATTTTGCATGAAGAGCACAAACATTTGAAGAAGTAGATTGATCACCCCAAACACCTTCTTAAGAAGAATAGTATAAGGGTCCCTAAATATATCAAATAATCCTCATCAACTCAAGAATATACCAAGACAAAGAAACTATATAAAGCTAAAACTAAGAAAAAGGCTCTAGTTAATACTGAATCGTCATCAAATTCATCTTGGATCATTGAATTAGGTTCCTAACATCACATGGGAACTTCCCATGTTGTGTTTACTTCCTAAGAGACTCATACTATGTATGTCACCACTTTTGGTAATGAAACTTCAATACTAGATATAGGGAGAGGGTTTGTTATAGATAAAGGTAGAATATACACTTTTTTTTTTCATGTTCTTTTTTAATGGAAAGCATATAAAGATGGGAGATGAAAAAATTCCTATACAAATTTATTATCCCATATAATACATGAAATGGGGGAACTATAAAATCCTTATATTATGGGTTAGAAGTGGTTGAGCCTAGAGTTAAAATACTGAACTAGAATAAGGCCATGTTATAGCAAACTCTTACTTGTAAGAAGAAAAGAAATCTCTCTCTCTCTCTCTCTCTCTCTCTCTCTCAACCTACTTATATAACTTACTCTTCCTCATCCTCACATTAAATACATAAACTAAACATTTGAGTAGACATGGTATTTACATATATACATTTACATACACTTAATTATATTTTATGCGGGTAAGTGCACAAAGGTCGGGGACCAAAAAAGTGACAAAATTTCTTTTGGCCTCCATCAAACATTATGGTGCACACAAAATAAGGCACATGCCAAATATGGCACACGCCTTATTTGGCATGCACCAAATAGCTATAACAATATTATTTTATTTTAAATGGACATTCAAACTTCATTTTTCTATAAACCCCACATTTTGAGCTCTGATTTTGTCTTTCTAGGCTGTGCATGCAAAATAAAAATATTGTTTTCGCTTCTAGATTTGTTAGATCTTCATCAACATGATTATATGTTTGCGGTAAGTAATTGTTCTATTATATGTCATTCTACAATTCATTTGTTATATTTATTATACATTGATGTCTATACTTATGATTGTATCAGTTGGAGCTACAAAGAATTCTATATAGGAGGTCTAGTGAACACATTCGAAAGAGGCCATCATCACATACATATCCATCCTCGTGATAGTCGAAGGTAGCTTGTGATCTATTTCCTTATGATAGTGGGAAATCAGTAGACTAGAGGCCTTTGTTGTATGCCTATGTGTAATTTTTGAGGATATATTTTGTATTTTGTATATGTGACATATATGTCCATATGGTTACTTGTTCCCTTGCATCATTGTATTGGATATATATGTTATACTCTTATTGAAATTGACCATTGTGTGACTTTATGACCTTTTTTAGTTGATGCAAATCATATTGCAACTATTATACATAATCACAAAAATATATTTGATTGTTGAAATGAATATTCTCTAATTATATCAACATTTTTCTATGTGAGATATTATATATTCAATCGGTTTTGTCTACAATTGTTATTACATTCCTAATTGAACTCAATTTTTTTTCACAATTCAACTTCATAATTTGGTAGCTAGTAAATATTTATAGTTTAATGCCTAAAATTTCAATTTTGTCATAGTTCATGGAGACAAATAGTAGTACCATTATCATAGTTACTTTTTTTGTTTCCCTATCTAGTCTTTTGAATGTACTTGCAGTTAGTTTATTAGTGTTAGACTAAGTTATAAAGTTTGATTTTGCAGTATTTAACAGATATGCTTAAGAAACAAATGACTCTTTTAATTGAAAAAAAATTCTTTCTTTCTAGTACAAGCAGGATTTCAACTCTTACATTAAATTTGGACCCTCTAAACTACATTCAAAATTAAAATTACTTTTATTTTATACCCACTTACTCAAAAAACATGTCACCACTTTCACCTTATATTATTAAAAAATATCACTAATTTCACCTTATATTACTAAAATGTATCATCACTTTCACATTACCATCCCAGAAATAAAGATTGAAAACACAGTTCAAGAAGGTGCCTTTCATTTGAACAATACAATATAAATTTTGTTTCATTCCAACATGACACGAAATACCTTACAAAATTTCTCCTAAAGTAATTAAAAAGCAGACTAATTGTTGATGCTTATAGGGTTACAAAGAAGAATGTCAGGTCTCATACTTATCCCACACATGTAGATTGTGTTTTTATGAACTCGAGTGGTTGAATGAGCTATTTATATTAGAAGAGTGTTTAGAAATGTCATATTTGTCTATTTCCACTTTCATTATCAAACTTGTGGTTTGATCACTCCATTTGATATCTATTGTCCTAAAATGAAGACTAATTTGTTTACAAACAACATTTTTTTATATATTTCATAAAAATTAACTCTATTTGATTGTCACATATGTTTAATAAGGGGCATGACACAAATGCGTAGGTTCAGATGGATCGTATGCACATTCCATGGACTCCAAGATATGCAACGTGAAAGTTTGACAATTTTTTATACTTTGAGCACTCAAGGGAAAGCGTTTCTACGGCGTGGCTCGTAAGGATCGAGCATGTTGTCGTGCTAAAAAAGGGGCATAAGTAGCGTAAAATATACCACTAGGATGCACTTGTCAAAGTTTGATAGTTTTTCGCACTTTGATGAGCACTCAAGGGAAAGTGTTACTAGGGTGTGTCTCGGAAGGATCGGTTGACTTGATGAGAAAAAAAGGGGCATGGCCAGCATAAATGGAGCCACTGAGACAAGTTTGAGCTAACAGTTCATGTTGAAGATGAGCAGACTGAAAGTTAGGGTTTGTTGTCACATTTTAATGAATGCGTATGAAACTTTTTACTGCAAGCGAAAAAGAGGCGGCATAGGAAAATGGAATTGAGTAATAGAAAAATGAGATAGGTTTTTGTAGTCAACCATGACACAACCCTATAGGTTTAGATGACTCATTTGCATGTGTCAGGAGCTCCAAGAGACGAAACATCAAATTTTGATAGTTTTGCACATTTTGAGCACTCAACGGAAAGGGTCACTACGGTGTGTCTTGCAATGATTAAGTGACTTGGCAAAAAAAATAGGGGCATGGATACCATCACCTCGGCCATCAATAGAAGTTGGATTTGATTGTTCATGCCCAAGATGAGTGGATAAAAAGTTAGGGTATGTGGTCGTCTTTCATTGAATGCATTTGACACTTTTTGTTGCAAACAAAAAAGTGGTGGCATAGAAAAATATAATTGAGTAATCCAAAATTGAGATAGGTTTTTTTAAGTGGTCACGACATGACCTCATAGGTTTAGAGGACTCATTGAAAGGTGCCACAGGCTCCAAGATATGCAACGCCAAACTTTGACAATTATTTAAACTTTGAGCACTCAGGGGAAAGCGTCGCTACGGTGTGGCTTGAAAGGATGGAGCAAGTTGGCAAGTGAAACCAGGGAATGGCTAGCATAAACCCGACCACCCAGATGCTCTCGCGCTAATGGTTCATACCCAAGATGAGTGTATCAAAAGTTAGGGTATATTATCGCCTTTCATTGAATGCATTTTACACTTTTTGTTGCAGGTGAAAAAGTGACGCCATAGGAGAATGGAATTGAGTGAGCCAAAACAAAGAGAGGGTTTTTTAACTGGTCATGACATAACCCCGTGATTTCAGATGACCCATTCGTAGGTTCCACAGGCTCTAAGATATGCAATGTCAAACTTTGATAATTTTGCACACTTTTAGCACTAAAGGGAAATTATCACTACAGTGTGGCTCAAAAGGATCGTCGAGTTGGCGAGCCAAACAAGGGCATGTATAGCATAAAACAAGACACTTGGATGCGTTCACACCAATGATTTGTTCTCAAGAATTGCATTTCGAAAGTTAGGGTATATTGTATCCTTTACTTGAATGCATTTTACACTTTTTGTTGCAAGCGAAAAAGTGATGCCATAGAAAAATGGAATAGTGAGCCAAAAATGTCAAAGGTTTTTGTACATGGTTGTGACACAATTTTGTGGGTTCAGGCGGCTTGTTTTCAAGTTATAAGGGCTCAAAGATACGAAATTTCAAAGTTTGACAGTTTTGCATACTTTGAGCACTCAAGGGGAAGCGTTGCTACGGTGTGGCTCTGAAGGATCGGGCAAGTTGGCGAGTGAAACAAGGGCATGGCTATAGTAAACCCAGCCACCTGGACGTTCTCTTTCTGATGGTTTGTGCCCAGGATGACCAGATTGAAAGTTAGGGTATGTTAGCACCTTTCATTGAAAGTTAGGGTGTATTGTCACCTTTCATTTAATTCATTTTACACTTTTTGTTGCAGGGAATAAAGTGATGCCATAGGAAAATGGAATTGAGTGAACTAAAACTCAGATATTTTTTTGTAAGTGGCTATGTCATGACCTCGTGGGTTCATATGTCTCATTCGTAGGTGTCATGGGCTTTGATATACACAACGTCAAAGTTTCACAGTTTTTCCTACCCAATCAGCATCAGTATAAACTTTTAGATCAAAATCATTTCTCTTTTGATATACTAAGCCATAATCTCCACTGCCTCTCAGGTATCTGAAAATTCTCTTGATTGTTGTCATATGGGTTTCTTTGGGATCTGCAAAGAATCTTGCAACAATACCTACTGCATGTGCTAAATCCGGTCTACTGTGCACAAAATATTGTAACTTTCCAATCATGGATCGGTAAAGTGTCTCATCAACAGATGCAGATTCATCATTCTTTGATAGCTTACAGCTAGTAGTCATAGGAGTATTTACTGGTTTTGAATCCTCCATTCCAAATTTCTTCAAGATTTCTTTTATGTATCAAAGTACCCATTGGCCCTTTATACATAATTGTGAAGGTTAAGGATATCCCTTGCCATGGTGCCCTAATTGATCCCTCTTGCATGGTTAATGTCATAACTGAAGAGTATCTTTTCACTTTACGATTGCATAAACCACTATATATGATGTTTCTAATGTGGTTGTGAAGTTATTTGATTGCTTATCTTGTCCTACCATTGGCTCTATTACCCTTCATGTTGAAGTTTATACTAAATACATACATGTTAACTTTGTTACCATACCTTCTTCTGAGAAGTTCCGTTTGAAGATGGGTTATCCTTGGCTATCTTACATGAAGGATATTGCTTCTCCAATCCACAAGTTTCTAAAATTTCCTCACAATGCAGAAATCATAATCATGAACCATAGCTTATTTCGTTCATCTGAAAGAAGCCTCGTTGTTCCTATTGATTTCTTTTGGCCTGAACAATTTCAATCTCTTCCATCAAGGAGGGATGCTCTTTTTCAACCTTATCAAAAATGGAAGAACGATATGATTTTATCCTTAAGTCAACCTAGATCCCCAACACTTGACATTCCTATTACTCTTCAAGATAAGGTTCTTCCCCTCACAGACAGAACTAATCTCCCTCCTAAGGAAGATTGTCCACCTATACCTATGGATGTGACTTTACCTTCTCTTAAGGAGAACAACAATATTCTTCCTAAGGTTAGACCTATACCTCCTCCTCTTGATGGACCTGGTCTCCTTCCTACACCTAATATTCCTCCTTTCTATGGCTTTGTTCCACCTCCTTCCTCTTATCGAGAGATGAGGCTTGCTTCTCCCATTATGAAACCAAAAAAACCTCAACCTCAACCTTCCACTTTCAAGGAGAGAAACGTTCCTACTTTTACAAGTGTTCCTCCTCCTCCTCAGTATTCCAATAAGACTTGACGGAATCGTTGTGCGAGAGAATGCAAACAAAGACGTCGTGTTTGATCTCGTGAAGCTATCCCTCAAAATACTCAATCTCCTTAGACTCCATTAGCTGATTTGATTCCCTTTTCTCCTAAGAAAGATGTTCAACCTACATCTCCTAATCATAAGTAGCACAAACCATGTGATGGTTTTACACCTATTTGTGTTCTAGCTCCTCTTTCTCTACACTTTGATGAAGAAATGGGTGAGAATTTTATTTATAATGGAAATACAAATCCTAATACTTCAGATAGTGAGTAGGAGTATGTTGATGTGGACAAGCATTTATCAGATGAATTTTCACAAACCCTAATCCTAGCTCCTCGAATCAAACAAAGTGACTTACCACTTGAGCATAGTCCTTGTTTGGATCTTGTGATCTAGCTCCATCTGTTGTGCTCGATGTCGTTCCTCTGGCATGTTTCTCGCCTTCCCGAAATAGTGATCAACAAGATTGGGTGGCAGATGTTGTGCTAGATTAGCAATATTGGCACTACAAATATTCCCCCTGTCCTTTCTTTCTCTATTGTAACCATTCTTATTTATGTACCCATGTTCTTCTATTATTCCCTTAATGTCTACTTGGAGACAATGCAAAGCATTGAGATCTTTTCTTTGTCTCTTTCATGTTGACTCAAAAGATATCCTCTCTTCCCTTTTTTCTAAGGTAGTGTCCTTCTTTGGGGAATGACGATTATTATATGCATATACATACATGATATAAATGAGTTATCATACAACACACTGACCCCGAGGAAAGCGACAATACCTCATGTTTTGTGTTCATTATCCTTGAGTTTATTCCTTGATTGGGGGCTAAATCCTTGCGATAATGTGCTCCCTCCTTCTCTCTCTCTTGGGTGTATCTCAACTTTAAGAAATCGTTCCCGATAAGGTACACGCGATCGCTTTAATGTGGGGGCATACACTCCGCTCATATTTTCCTTCTTGTGATACTTAGAATTAATTAGTGAACTTTTTCTTTCTTTCTAATCTTTGGTATCCTTGCTTTCATGACTCATAGTGAAGTGAACTTTTCTACTTGCAGTCATGGTTCTCCCCTTCTCGATATTCCCTTTTACTTTTTCAATCAAAGTCGTAACATCCTAAGTCCACTAGGGGCTTGGTGCATCTTGCCTCCTTGACATGGAAAAAGTTTTTCAATCTTGTTTCCTTGAACTTTACCGCTAGCATTGGTGTACGCTTATACTCCTACTAAAGTGGGGGCTAAATGTAGTGTCATAAACTTGTGACCCTACAAATTTTTGATTGCATTAGGGTCCTCATGCACACAAGATTGAATCCTTTAGCCTGATCGGAGAGGGGAGATCGCTCAGCCCTCATAACAGCTTCTTTCTTGGCCTCTTCATCACCCCGTCCACACTCTTCCCTGGAGGAAGGGGTAGGATAGGGGTGTGGCGCCACTCTCCCCCCTTGGATAGGGATGTGGCACCCTTGTCCTTGCCCTATTTTGGGGAAGGACCCTTCCTAGGGTTGCATTGTTGGTTGTGCATTGGGCGGGAAACTACCCCGATGTCGGCCTGTGACAAAAATCAAATCCACTAACATGTATTTAAGGGGCACTCGTCCTCTCATTTTCATAAGTTGGATAGGTCGAAGCTGGATAGATTCAAGGTGCACAAGCGATCAAGCATTCTTTTCTATTATTGAGCATTCTAAAGTCTCCCTTCAAGGCTAGGTGTTGCATTCAAGTCAAGGATTCAACCATTGAAGAGGATATTGATTCCAACATTCAATTTCCACACAAGAATTTATATCAGCATTTCTATCACAACCTCCCTTGAGGTGATTTACAATTCAGTCTTTCATTTACAGCTACTTGCAATTACTTTCTTTCATTACCTCGTTAATTTCAAAACTGGGGTTTTACCTAAAGGCAAACCCCCAATCCAAACCCGTTTCCCTCTCTTTTATGCATGTAGGTTGTAGGGGTTTGATTTCTTTTATCTTGTACAAATGAACGTGGTGGGAGGATGAGAGCGTTGTGATGAAAATGGTGGTCATTTTGTGAATGTTGTCGACGTTTAGTTGAACTTATGAACATTTGAATTAGTCTTGATGGTTAGTTATATATCAATGTCAAAGTAGGAAAATATTAAATAGATGAATTGTTCGTAGAGATGACAAGACAATTGTAATATTCAGTTATTTATTCATTGATTTTACCATGGCTCTTACTCACCGTGTCACACAAGGATTTAAGAGCTGCCTTAGTTTATATAGGAGGCTATATAATTTTCAACTTGTATTTGATTAGGTCACTATATAGTCCATCTGGAATGTCCAATAGAAACCTGAAGAGTGGGTGTGTGTGAGAAGAGTCAAGACGTCTTTGCCAGTGTAATTTAGTTGAACAGAAGACCTTCACTATCACTTGACTTGCTATTATTCCCAACGCTGCCTTGCACCACATTGAAAAGAAACAAAGTTGACCTCAAAAGACGGTTAAAAAAAGAAGTAGTGGTCAACAATTGTGATCATCAACGATTTAGTCATGGCCACTCCTTTGTTAGTCTATATATGAGACGCCGATTAGAAAATCCTTTAAAAAGTAAACGTGAAAGTTGCTGGCATTCCATACAGCTCCGAGTGCATTTAATATTTCCGTCCCTTTCTGATATTTCTTTCTAACCTCCATTTATTTCGGTCAAAGCAGTGGCGACTCTTTCAATGCATGTGCTTGACTTAGCTCTATACTATCACAAAGTTACTTTGTTATCTGGATTAAACCTTTCAACTATGAGGGACCCCCACCTTCCTAGTTGAAAAAAAAATTTAAAATTAGGGATTTTTTTAAAGAGCTTATATGTTAATCAAAATATGAAACATAGACATTTGTTTATTTCTTTAAAATGTTATATGGTTTTTAAGAGAGTCAAGTATTGTAATTATGCATTTGTTACAAGGCTTCAGGTTGTTATTAGCATTATTATTTTCTTAAATAGGTTCAAAATTCACTAATCTATAGAGTGTTACTCCTTTAAACAATTTCTAGTGCATGAGGATGGCTTCACTCGCAAAGTGATTTAAGAAATTTGTTACCAAATTCCTTCAACAAATATTCATTGAATTACCATTAGATGTAGTTCTTCCCATAAAAATGTCACAGAGGCCCTCTAGTCACTCTATCTGAGGACGCACATGCGTTTCTAAGACGAAAACACGGTGCACCGACATCTTGTATGAACAGAGTCAAAGAGTTCGTACAAAGAGCAAACTGTGATGGGAAATGTGCCCAAATAACAGAAACTAAGCAAATATTGATATGATAACAAAATATGATTATTATTGAAATAATAAAAAGAAAAAAGGGAAGAAATGTAGTCTCACGGTCTGGCCACGCTTGAAGTCTTGACCAATCTCCCCAAAGCTACTCGGCAACCAGCACACAAGAGGAACAAGGACGAAAAGGTTGTGGTTGTGTTTTTAGAGGCCTGCCACAGCTAGACCCCCTCTTTGGTGTTTCCACCTCCATGGATAACCAAGATAGATAGATGAAAAGATAGTTAAGATTATAGATAAAAGATACAACAACAATATGTCAACGAATATTCTATGGAGATAACAAAAGATAGAGGAAGAAGAAGACTCCCCTTCCACATGCAAAGCAAGAAGCCTGTTGGATGATGAAGAAGAAGAAGTCGGTCTTCCTCAAAGAATGACAATGGCAGCAATATGTGAGAGCCAAGGACACAGTCAAAGAGAGCTTCGAAATGAGACAATGAACAAGCATGAATCCAATTTCATTCTAGGGAGAGAGCTAGAGAGGCAACTACACAGACCAAATGAGCTTCAAAAGCAAAGATTAACATGTTGGGATGAAAACGAAAGTCAATGATTGTGGAGAGGTGTTATAGGCATCTTCTAGGCATAGGTGTAATGCTCAAATGACCACATTCAAATTGGTAGATTCGTGAGATGCTAGTGCGACATGCGGACGTCTCCACAATGCGCTAGTTTCTATGAGTCAAATAGTCGACAGGGTTAGAAAGGGGCAAGGCGAAGGCTAATGGGTCAAGTGAGATGGACAAATGGACAAGGAGATGAAGAAGATCTCCAATCAGTATAAAGCGGAGGCTCTTATGTAGCATAGAATTACATGGGGTGCAATTTGCGACACTACATAACAATAAATATTTCAAGGCTGAGACAGCATAAGTAGCTCAAGGGTATTTTAAAAAATAGTAACAAGGTTTTAGGTAATGTAATACTAGATACAAATGAAATCAATCGTATTAGACAATTGAAGGACTATCTTACTAGGTAGGTTGATCCAAGCATAGTAACAACTCTTTAGGGACATCATTTAAGTACAAAGTCAAGAAAAACTAAGAGAGTTGGAGAATTAGTTCTCAATCAATCACAAATTAGGATGCTTCTAGAGTTACTAGGAACCCAAATTCACCTTTGAATTTGGGTTCCTAGTAACTCTAGAAGCATCCTAATTTGTGATTGATTGAGAACAAATAATTTTCGGAAGGGTTGATTGTAATGTCCCCTCTTCAAACTTAAACTCTGTCCAAACAAAGGTTAAATAATTCAGATAAAATATGGAATTACATTTAAATTTTATTTTTTATAATATCAAGGGGCATGAAGACTTAATAGAGGGAAAAGATATTCAAGAGGGATGAAGCAAGGACAATTCTCTTGACATTTTAGCAGTGTCAAGTTGCCTAGTGATTAGCAAGATGGATTTGGATTTCAAATAGTGGCGGCTGCAATATCTGGATCATTAGGAGAAGATGAAGAAAGAGGCAGAGCTTCTGTTTTATGAAACTCCATGTCATGGTTATTTTTAATGATGCTCTCCTTCTGGCATCTCCAATTTAATGAATATATTATAAAATTTTGCTGGAGGAGTCATATTTAAATTATATATATTTATATTTTGGGAAAATTATGTAAAAACTCTCTCTCTCAGTCGAAATGCACTATTCCTGATCGCTCCATTTGCTTCCATACGTTACATATTTTTTGACTTCCATACTGCATTTCCATGCATTTCTGATTGTCAATACGTGCTGCAGATGTAGAAAACGCCTCTCGGCATCATAATAATAAGAAATAATTAATAATTGCAAACAGAAATTAATTATAAGTCTTATAATTTCAAATTGCTTGCTAGAATTTTAATTTTTGTAAAAGTTTGCGTGACGAATCAGTTTTCAATGGAAGGGACGCAACCCTTCTCTCAAGACCTGCAATTGCTAATTATATAGATCCTCAATTTCTTTGTTGACAAGCATCCATCTATCTAACTTGTTGGTGAAGTGATTATAATTTGCAGACTTCCATTCTTGGCAGAACATTTTTTTCCAAAGAATTTTGGAGCGCAGTATCACATTTAGGTATGTGTTTCAAAATTCCATCAATTGTGGCTTCATATATACAATCAAAATTATAAAAATTATATAGGTAACATTTTACTACATGTTAAATGTAACACAGACAACTTCTCGACAAGTAGCTGTTGAAATTTTGTGCAATATTTACAATTAAAATATTAGTCGATAATTGTTTACAAACTCTATTAATTCATATCATTTGTCTTGAAAATCACAAGTGCTTTGATTGGGTTTGTAGGAGTTAGAGAAATATGACCAGGGGAAAGGGAATGAAGTCAAAGAGCAGTAACAAGCAGGTAAAATCTCAACTTTCGAGCAAATTAAACAAGTGCAAAAGTTAACATGGTAACTAATAAAGGC
This sequence comes from Cryptomeria japonica, assembly GCF_030272615.1. Taxonomy (NCBI): domain Eukaryota; kingdom Viridiplantae; phylum Streptophyta; class Pinopsida; order Cupressales; family Cupressaceae; genus Cryptomeria; species Cryptomeria japonica. The sequence continues at coordinate 294,626 of NW_026728946.1, forward strand.
GATTGTACAACAAATTTGCAGGGTTTTAGCCAACACACACCGATAACAGTAAATGCAAAAGATGGCACAGAAGCGAGCAAAAGTGATGAGGTGACAAATTTGAAAAGACTGAATGAACATTTACTGACTACAATTACCAATGATAGAAAAGAAATAGACGGGTTGAAAAACAAATTGAGATTGTGTGATGATGCCAATAACAAATTGCTTGAAACGGTGACGTCAGATAAAAACAAGTGGATTTCTTGTGAAAAGGATATGAAAGGTACAATTTCAGAGTTAGAATATAAGCTCAAAGAAGCCAGAAATTTGAGTGAGAATCATGAAATGTTGTTCAGTCAATTGGGACGAGAAAAAAGTCTGTTGGAAAATAGGTTGAAAGAAAGTAGTGATGTAATTCAGGAATTACAAGGGCTTAAAAGTGAGCTTGATCAAACAAAACAATTGAGTGAGAATCTTGGAAAATTGTGTGCTCAATTAGGGCAGGAAAAAAATGAGCTGGAAAATAATTTGAAAAAATCCAATGATGTGATTAAGGAATTACAAAATAAAGTGACCGAGGATAGGAGCTTGTGGGATGCTTCCAAAACAAAATTGGAAGGAACAATTGTGGAGGTAGAAAATAAGCTTGATTCTGTGGTGCAGGAAAGAAATGTATTGAGTCAGAAACATAAGGACTTATGCGGTAGCTACAGAAATGAAAAAAAAGGGTGGAAAAAATGCAATGGTGGTGCTAATATGAAATTAAAAGCAAAGATGACTGAGAATCAGGGATTGTGGGATTCATATAGGGTGAATTTGGAAGGAAAAGTCGCGGAGCTGCAGAATGAGATGACAAATTCGAAAAGCCTGAATGAACGTTTACTGACTACAATTACCAATGATAGAAAAGAAATAGATGGGTTGAAAAACAAATTGATAATGTGTGATGATGCCAATAACAAATTGCTTGAAACAATCACTTCAGATAAAAACAAGTGGACTTCTTATGAGAAAAAGATGAAAAGTACAATTTCAGAGTTAGGGCAGGGAAAAAACGAGCTGGAAAATGATTTGAAAAAATCCAATGATGTGATTAGGGAGTTACAAGATAAAATGACTGAAGATAGGAGCTTGTGGGATGCTTCCAAGACAAAACTGGAAGCGACAATTGTGGAGGTACAAACTAAGCTTGACACTGTAGTGAAGGAAAGAAATGAATTGAGCCAGAAACATGAGGACTTGTACACTAGCTACAGAAATGACAAAAATGAATTGAAAAAATGCAATGATGGTGCTATGAAATTAAAAGCAAAGATGGCTGAGGATAAGGGATTGTGGGATTCATGTAGGGCGAATTTGAAAGGAAAAGTTGCACGGCTGCAAAATGAGATCCTTGACGAAAGAAAATCTAGCCAGAAACACCAAGAATTGTTGACTAAATTGAGGCAAGAAAAAATTGAGATGGAAAATAAGTTCATAAAAATCAATGATACTACTAAGAAATTGAATGCAAAGATTACTGAAGATAAGCTGTTGTGGGATTCTTGTCAGGAGAAGTTGGAAAAACAGGTTTCAGAGCTACAAAATGAGCTTAATGAAGCAAGGGTATTCAGCCAAGGACGTGAAGAACTGTGCAGTGAGCTGAGACGAGCAAAAACTGATTTGGAAGAAAAAGTTTTACAGCTCGAAGGTGATCTTAATGAAGCAAGAATTTTGATTAAGAAACATGAAGAATTGCGCTCTGAATTAATGAAAGAAAAGAACGAAATGCAAAATAAGGTAACAGAATGCAATGATGAGACTGAAGAATTGAAGGCAAAATTGGCTGAACGTGGGTTCTTGTGGGATTCTTCTAAGACAGAGTTGGAAGCCACTGTTGCAGGGCTGCAAAATGAGCTCAAAGAAACAAGATTGTTGAGCCTGAAACATGAAGAAGCATGCATTCAACTAAGGCATGAGAAAACAAAATTGGAAGACGAGTTGAAAGACTTGGATGATACGAATGAGGAATTACATGCCAAAATGACTGAAAACGGTTGGCTTTGGGATACTTGTAAGGCGAATTTAGAAGGTACAGTAATAAAGCTGCAGAAAAAGCTTAATGAAACAAAGATTCTGGCCCACAATAATCAAGTCTTATACAATGAAATAAGTAGAGAAAAAAGTGAGATGGAAACTAATTTTCATCAATCCATCAATGAAGCTAAACAATTAAAGGATAAAATAGCTGAAGAAGGGCACTTGTGGGATATATCTAAGCGAGAATTTGAAGTTACATTTGCAAAACTGCAAAATGAGCTTAATGAAGCGAGAATGTTAAGCCAGAAGCATGAAGATTCGTGGTCTCAGTCAGAACAGGAAAAAACTGAGTTGGAAAATAATTTTAATCAATCTATTAATGAAATTCAGCAATTAAAGGAAAAATTGGCTGAAGATAGGCACAAGTGGGATAGTTATAAGAGAGAATTTGAAATTACAATTGCAAAACTGCAAAATGAGCTCAACGAAGCGAGGATGCTAAGCCAGAAGCATGAAGATTTGTGGTCTCAATCAGAACAAGAAAAAAATGATTTGGAAAAGACTCTTATAGGGCTACAAAATGAAGTTGATGAAACAAAGATTTTGACAGTGAAAGACCAAGAGCTGTGTAAGGTGCTCAGAGAAGAAAACAATCGGATAGGAAATAAGTTGAAACAATGCAATGACAGTATTGGGAAATTAAATACAAAAGTTAAAGAAGACCAGCTATTGTGGGTTTGTAATAAGGAGGATTTGGAAAGCAGAGTTGCAGTTGTGCAGTATGAGAAAGAGACATTGATCCAGGAATATAAAGCTCTGTGGGCCCATTTAAGAGATGAAAAATATGAGTTGGAAGAAAAACTGAAAGAATGCAACGATAGGAATAAGGAATTGCATGCACAGATGAGAGAAGATTGCCGCTTGTGGGAAGCTTGTAAGGCAAAATTTGAAAACTCTGCTGCAAGGCTACAAAATAATTTTAATAAATCCATTAATGAAATTAAACAATTAAAGGAAAAATTGGCTGAAGATAAGCACATGTGGAATACTTCTAAGGGAGAATTTGAAGTTACAATTGCAAAACTGCAAAATGAGCTTAATGAAGCGAGAATGTTAAGCCATAAGCATGAGGATTTGTGCTCCCAATCAGAACATGAAAAATATGAGTTGGAAAAGACTTTTATACGGCTACAAAATAAGCTTGATGAAACAAACATTTTGAGAGAGAAAGACCAAGAATTGTGTAATGTGCTAAGAGAAGAGAATAATTGGTTAGGAAATAAGTTGAAAGACTGCAATGATAGGATTGCGGAATTAAATAAAAAAATTGAAGAAGACGAGAGGTTGTGGGTTACTAATAAGTCTGATTTGGAAAGAAAAGTTGCAGGTCTGCAATCTGAGGAAGGGGTATTGAGCAAGGAATATAAACTTCTGTGGGCCCATTTAACAGATGAAAAAGATGAGTTGGAAAACAAACTGAGAGAATGCAAAGATAGGAATATGGAATTGCATGCACAGATGAGAGAAGATTGCCGCTTGTGGGAAGCTTGTAAGGCAAACTTCGAAGACTCTGTTGCAGGTTTACAAAATAAGCTCGATTTGATGACTAATGAAGGAATGATTTTGAGCCAAGAATATGTAGAACTGTGCATTGAATGCGAATTTTTGAAGGCACAGCTGGGAGATTATAATGATATACTAAGCTCTATGGAAGATGAAACAAGGAGTCTAATCTCTCTCTCAGAGAGCAATGCAAACACAGTGGAGGCCTTGCAAACTCAAGTGCGAATGATCACCCATGAACATACACATTTGAGCATGAAATATGAAGAACTTACAAATGAAAATGAATCTCAGAAATTGAAATTGGAAAATTATAATCATAGGCTTGATTCAGTGAAAAATGAGAGGAACTCACTTAGATCTACGTCAGAAAGTAGGGAGGAGGCTTTGCTCCAAGAAAATGGTTCATTGAAACAACAAGTCCATGAGCTTCAAAGCAAGTTGGGTATGTGGGCTAATGATTACAAACAAGTTCCCACTGATGATATGCTCGATTCAGAAACAGAGGAGAGGCAATTACTCACATCTCTATCAGAAACCAGTGATAAAGTGATGGAAGATCCGGTTATAGAGAACAGAACAGTGAAACGAGAAGCCCTTCAACTTTATCAAGAAAACCAACAATTACAAAAGGACATATCTAGTAAAAAGTCATTAATTCAAACAAAAGATGGAAATATTACAGAATTGAATGCAAAAAAGATTAAACTTAAGAATGCTGTCGAAGTGTTGGAAGAGATTGGAAGAAAAAATACCCAAGTACTGAAAGAATATGGAGGTATAAGGGAAGAGCAAGTGACGAGAAAGGAAAGTGAGGAGAAAAGGAAGGAGGGCAGTGGGAGGGTTTCACATCGAAACCAAACAGCCTTTATTGGTAATTTGATGTCTTGCATTCTTCTAGATATTGAGAAGTCTGACGTAAGCAGATGCTTGTCAACTGCCACAAAAAATATCATTCTTCCTTCTGATGCACTACTTTGTGGATGTCCTTATGGCTGGTTTGGTGGGATAGTATAAGTAGCCACCCTTTCTCCAAATTCTGTGAGAAATGTAATACTCTGGACGGGCAATGCCTCCAATTATTGAATTCATTTGGGCATTTTTTTAATTCTGATTGATGTATACTCAAACAATTCCTTCACTGCATTAAATTGTACTACTCTAAAATTCATTTTATAATTCATTTTTGAGATATCATATTTATTTATTATGGATGGACAATTTTTAAATTCTCATTGATGTATACTCTAATAAATGTTCCTGTAGTGTGCAAATTGACAAAGATATACATATAACACGAAACCACTTTCAGATAATTTAAAGTTCTAAATCTAATATAAAATCTTATATATTCATTGTCCTCGGTCAATTTTATAATCATAAATTTGATAAGAGAGATTAGATTTTCACGGTCTATAGAAATTATTGGTTTATTTCCAAATTCCAATATGTCCAACTTCAAAATTTAAAATGATCCATGATGAGCTAACTTAATTGAGAAATCTCTAAAATTATATTGTAGGGTTTTGAATAATAAGACAACCTCTAATCCATTATTATTATATCAATGAGACCATAATCTTGTAGGAAAGCTATAATGTCCTTGCCTCATTGTAATGGCATAGAATCAACTTGACATTAACATATGCATTATGTACAGATGTTATACAATTGTTTTATATATCTTTAATAATCTTTTTTAAATAATTATATCAAATTCTAAAAATTTAATCAAAAGATAAAATCGTCACTTTGTAATGTCTCAAGGGGCCTCCAAAACAAATAATTTTCTAGAGGTGTTGAAACCAAAT